>NW_019525453.1:6803406-6804240 GCF_002814215.2 Seriola lalandi dorsalis | reverse complement strand
ACACACACAGGAAGCAGAAGCAGGGGAGGCATCCAACAAATGAGAAAAAGGGGGAGGAGAAGGAGTGCAAATTGGGAGAAGTGCCACACACACACACACACACACACACACACACACACACACACACACACACACACACACACACACACACGTTTGTCATCCATCTGTGTTTCTCACACAATTCCGCTTCACTTCTTCAAGCTTAATAATTGGAATATTTTATAGGTTTGAGCTTCCTCTTGCCGAGGGAATACAGACTACCACAATCCAATTAGGAGAGCCCGGTGGCTCACCCAAAAAGTAATAAAGTTGACAACATAATAACCACAACAATCTAATCTCACTGAAATATACAGTGTGCAGTGTTAACACTGGAGGGGAAACGATCAAATTTAAACATAATTGCATAACTCCACAGAAGGTAGTAACCTTCTGTGTGTGCAAGTTTTACAGAGGAGGCAGCATTGGGTCAATTTAAAGCACACCACAACTGCTGCTCCGGGGTAAATCCTCATTCACACCGTGCACCGACACACCTGTGACACAGCACTTATATTCCAACACAACTAATGTGTGTGAAAACAGAGCAGTGGCCTGTCGGTGTCATGTGCAGGATTCTTCCTCATGTAATTCATGTTAATGAGGGTTATGTTCATCTTTTTCCATTAGATCTGACTAAATGTCTTTGTGTTGTAGGATGAAGTTAAACTAGTTTATTAGTCCGGCTTCCAGTAATGTGTAGTGAGGCTTTACATGAGAGACCGTGATAACTGTGGGAGAAATACAGATTTATATTTTTTAAATGTTCTGGAAAAAGAACAGTCAGATTTAAAA
>NW_019525453.1:6786213-6803359 GCF_002814215.2 Seriola lalandi dorsalis | reverse complement strand
TCATGGCTGCCTTCCACCGCCTTAGGTAACTGCCGAGGAGAGCTGTACGGGGAATGAGTGTGTGCATTTCTGTATGTGAGCTTAAAAAAAAAAAAAAAAAAAAAAAAGAAAGACATTTTTGGATAGCCTGAATGCCAGACTTTTCTTTGTTGTTAAAAAAGTGCCTCAGGGCAATGAGATTGTGTTACTACCAATACCCTGAGTGTGTGTCTGCTGTGGTTATGGTAAGGACACCTACTGTATAAGGGTTCCCACCTTTGTCCTTCCAGTAAGTCCCTGTTTTGCAAGCCAAAAAAGTCTTAGGTCTTTCCACTAAAGTCCCAAGGCCTAAATATTGGGTTTCGATGCCATATCAACAACAACAATATCTGTTGTCATACACGGTGGCTCTGGTAAACTGAGCAGCTGAAATATGCTGCTTTTTAGCTGCCATTTTGGAATTTGGAATGAGAGCTGATATCAGCCTTTGTTTCAGGTGCCGGAACAGGTTTGTTGTGCTGCTGCTTAATTAGACTCATGCACTTTAGAGGGGGAGAGTGTAACCCAGGTAGTTTTCTGAAGCTTCAATTTACAGACATCCCCTAAATGCCTCGCCTGCAGATGTTTAAGAGAGGACTTAAACCGATGTTCCTCACATGCTATCAGTAGAAGCTAGCTTTGTTTGAAAAGAGTGAAAATATGGTGCTCTAATATAAGACTTACCTAGATTGGAACCAAGTGATATTGATTAACATAATTTTTATGTCTTCAATATCTATTAAATCTACACAAATGATTTAAATTGCACTTTAAATCGGGCAAATTAAGTAATTCTTCACATTTCTGTGGGTGATCTCACTGTGCTCAATAAATATAATGACAAAATAACACTGGTTAAACAAGGCTCACAGTGAGTTTAGGGATTTAAACTGCGATTTGCTCTTATCTATATCCTAATCCACCCGACTCATTTCATTCAGTTCATTAATGCTTTTTTTTCATTACCAAAGAATTGTGTTTTATTTTAAATCATTTTTTAAAAAGAATAAATTCATAACAGGATTAAAATTGATTCATATTTTAAACACAACTGAATACCGTTTCTACAGCAGCAACAGCAAAGCCACTGCAATCTCAATAATCGCTGGAAACAAATCTAAAATGTCAGTAAAATTAATGATATTCCTGACATCAAAATACTAAGTGAAGTTTACACAGAATGAAGAACAGACATGAGTCAGCATCAGTCCTTCCTCCTGTCCTCTGTCCTCCTCCCTCTGCTGCTGTGATTCACTGCCTGCAGGTAGCGCTGGTAGAGAGAAGAGGCCGGTCTGTCTCAGCTCAGCAGCTCAGTTTACAACATTTTAAGATTCGTGGGAAACTAAGAGAATCAGTTAAACATACAGACTGCTTTCGCTTTAGATTCTATGCTAATTTGTTTAATCAGCGTGTTGTGGTTGTGTAACTGACAAAACAGTAGAAAATATCATTTTTCTAGATGGTTGTTGAACAGTTTGATACAGTACTCATTGGCTTTGTACTTTGTATTGTATTTATGTAACTGTTTAAAACTCGAGTAATCTTTGAGTGGCTACCTACGTGGCTAACTGTGTCCAGACAGCGTGGCCTCTCTGATCTGCTGTTTGCTGTGCGTGTGTTTGTGTATGTATGTGTGTGTGTGTGTGTGTGTGTGTGTGTAGTAGCAGGCTCGCCCGGCGCAGAGAGCAGAGCAGAGGACACAGAAGCAGCATGACCATAAATGATAAAACAGAAAATCAATATGTGGCCGTCCATGTTGATATTGTGGTGGGACGCCACAAATAAATCAATGTATGGAAAACTTTCTCATCTTTGGGCTTGGTGTAAAGTATCAAGTATTTTGAAGCTGCAAATCTTTTTTGATTCTGTCAAATTGAGTCTAAAGTCATCAAATTTATGACTCGAGTCGACACCTCTGCCACCCACACACCTTAAAAACTGATACACCATCAACCTCAAAATGAAGACGAAGGCCACAAAGCCTTACAAAAACAACTCATAAGAGCACCAATATAATTTTCAGACTTTTACTTTTTCAAGTCTAAAACATTGTAGCTGTATCACCTCAGAAATCCAGTTTTCATTGGGCTTTATAACTCATTACAAACAGCTAATAATGCTACCTTTAACAGCTTGTTCTAAATTCACTCCAATTAATTCACATGACCTCATTTAAACCCACCAACCGGATGAAACAGCATGACACCACCAATATCGTTTAGCTATTAGTAGCTAGTAGTAATTACCAAAACACCAACATAAAGTATGTTAGCAGGTTTCACTGTACCTTAGGATAATTTTCGTATGTGTAGAACTCTGCTGACCTTTGAACTTTGTTGACTGTTATATCAGACCTTTCAGCTGACACTTATTGAGCAGATGGATTGTTTAAAGGACTTGTGCCTAAATCCTGGATGTGAGATCATCATTGTTTTCTTTGTCAGTTAATCAGCCAATTTTTTTGAACTCACATTGCACTATCAGTAAAAAAAATGTCCCATTTAAATTTTTTCAGAGCCCAAGGTACAGTTTTGTTTTGTCCAACAAATAGTACAAAACTCAAATAAATTCTGTTTACTATAATGTCTGACACAAAAAAAGCAGCAAATGATCTCACTGCAGAACTTGGAACCATTAAATATTTAGTATATTTGTTTGACAAGGACTTAAATGATCAATCCATTTTTATAATAGTTGATTGAAAAGATTTGTTTTTTATCAATTCACCAAAATGTGTTGTTTGTTTTTTTTGTTGGAAGCTACTGGACCTCAACCACACAAAGAAAGCCTTCAAGTCCTCTCTTCTGGATATAACTGTGTATATGTAATGTATACAATAGTTCTCGA
Source organism: Seriola lalandi dorsalis (assembly GCF_002814215.2). Classification (NCBI taxonomy): domain Eukaryota; kingdom Metazoa; phylum Chordata; class Actinopteri; order Carangiformes; family Carangidae; genus Seriola; species Seriola lalandi. The sequence goes on along the minus strand of NW_019525453.1, from coordinate 6,800,494 downwards.
AATCTCTGCTTTCTATGATTTGCCCACTACCTGATAGTACATATTTATTAGCTTAAGTAGAAAAAATGACATCCTTTCAACATACATCATTACAGATCATTTTGGGCTCATCTGCTAACCCCATTCATGACTTTCTTATCCCTCTTCATGACTTATGCTGCTGCTGCTATGCTGATGACACTTTGTTCTCTGATATAGGTGTTAATGTAAATGTCCTTCTGTTAGGCACTACAGACCTTATTCTGCTGTTTCACTCTAAAGTAGCTCTGAACGTTATTATACTGTCATCAGTTTCTATTATGCAGAGAATTTCCACACGTCCACTGGATTAAAAAGTTCATGTTCATATCACACCGAAAAGAAAAGACTGCATGACAGAGTGGCACTTTAAAGGGTCACCCAGTGCTCTGCTACTGGAGCAATTCTCCATCTAGGCCTATTAATCAAACTCCAAGGCCCCAAGAACTCAGGATTGATTGCTTTAGCCGCGGAGTCTGTGGCTGAAGTAGGAAAAATCTGCCCAAAGCTGACATTTTCTTCTGTGAAATTAGAAAAGAGAGCAGGGGCAAAGGAGTTAGCTCGGACTGTGCAGCGTCATTAAGATGATGATGTTGCTTTTAGCAGCAGTTTGGCTACAGAGTAGATATCTAGTTTGTGCATCCTGTAATGGTGGCTGTTGGTGGAGATGTGTGCTGTATATTTATTTCTCTGAGAGAGCAAAGTCTGCACAAGAAGGAAGGAAAGAGATCATATCCAAGTGGAGCATCTCTGCATCCCAATAAGCAGAAAGTAATAAAACAGTGCCAAACCTCACTGACATCTGACTGAAATTTACCATTTAACGTTTCAAAACATCTATTTGCCATTTTCCGTTTCAAGCAAACGTCTTCTCTTAGAACGCTGTTTGTCAATTGAATGTTTGAGTGTTTTTTCAACCATTTAATGCCAATTACACAGAAAAAAATAGATGTGTGTATGTGAGAGTGTGAGTGTGTGTGTGTGTGTGTGGGACACAATCATCACCATGATGCATGTGGAGAGGAATGAACAGTTAATTTCAGGGTGGAGCACATATCCAGACACCTCAACACAACACAATGCAACATGCGCACACACACACACACACACACACACACACACACACACTTATATACACGTGTATACACACATACACACAATGTCTCATCCCATTAAGGCCAGTCAGTATGCAGTGCAGTGGGAGTGATTTGCAAGAGCTTTATCAGCCTGAATGTTAATAGAAGAGCTATGGGACATACTGGCTGAAGCAGATAACAACTGGGTAACGAGTGTGTGTGTATGCGAATGTGTGTGAAAGGACGAAGGGGAAGCGATTGGTTGGTTGGTTGTTAGAGTGCTGCTACAGCTTCTCCTGTTGAAGTGCGGCACCACGAATATGGGGACATAAACTTTTCTGCTGTATGTGGGATTTACAACTATTTGATGTTCCCATTATTTTCTGCATTCATTTGGAGCAATTACATGAGGCATTTACACTCATGTCAATATCTTAGGTACGAATTGTGTCATTTAAACCATAGCTGGGTGGAAATTAATCCTGTGGTACAAACATGCAAAAATATTCAGCTTTACTTTGTAAAAAAACTCTTTCCTTGTCTGGCTTGGACTATCATTATTCATCATTATTCAGCCACTAAAGTTGAAAAAGACATTACTGATAGGCAGCAGGAAACAGTTCTGAGTCTTTCCCTCAGTAAAATCAAATCGATGCATCATTTAATTTGCCATGTTAATTCCTACTTTTCTATGTAGTGACACTAAAGTACATTTAAAACTTATTAACAATTTTGTCTAATCCTAATCCTTTATAGAACATTTCATTGGAAGCGACACTGCCATTGTGTCAGAGACGCAGTTCTTTGTGATTCTTTTTACTCTAATAATCGAAACTAAAATCAGGGACAAATGCTCTTATCTGTCTGACTGCAGCGGCCTGAGATATGCTCTGGTAGGACCCGAGTCTGCGGCAGATCAATTGGGCAAATCGGATCGTAGCAGCATTTTCCGCTCAGTTAGTGGCAATCAATGGGTTTATATACAAAGAGAGGGAAAGATAGAGAGAGAGAGAGATGAGGAAAAATAAGGCAGATGGATCTCTGAGTCCAGGGCCAGCCTTTGATCCTTTCAGACACACTGTGTACCTCATTTATCGGACCTCCCATGGGGCCAAGTTGAGGCTGTTTTATGTGTCTTCTGAAAGTAAAACAACTGGATATCAAGACAAGATTTCCCAGGTGGGCGGGGCTTGGGGCATGGCTGCAAGCGGTGACTGCTTTGTTGTGACATCACAAAGTTCCAGAAGTCCTGACAGCTGGTTTTAAGGCTCAGTTTCTGAATACAGGCTGTGTGCATTTCTCTGTGGACTGAGTGCTTTGATACTTTCACAGTATTAATATAGAACCTAGACCTGCTTTATCATCAAACAGCAAATGGAAATCTACCTTTTATACAATGTGGGACCTTTAGACTTCTCACTTTGCCACAGTAATGTGCAGGTATCCTCCAGGATCCAGGTGATGCCTGTAACCACAGCAGTGATTGTGGCTGTGATCAGAGGTGAAACTGGATTGAAACTTTCAACCAGACCTGGCAGGTAAAGTGCTTTTCAGCCTGGTGTTAAGTTACTCTTTAAAAGCCCAATAGCCAACTAAAGAACCAGATTCAATGAGGTGACAATCACAAACAAGTATGCAGTGACACCACTTAGATGGTGTTGTCACAGGCATAACTCAAAACCTCTTAAGGCAGTCTGTATTTATTTACATGCAAATTAAATCCTTTGAGATGATGTGAATGTGCGCTTTCAATGCAAAGTTCACTTTTGCTATTTAACTTGGGACTCATTACTTTGTCTAGACAAACTGCAAACCCATAACTTCAGAGTAAAAAGTTTGTAAGACATCACCAGACTGAGGAAGTGGCATTTATCTTGTTCTCTAAAATTAAAACTGTGAGCAAACAAGGTTTACTTGTGTAGAAGCAGCAGCATGCTTTAAACTGTGCCCTTATTTCTTGTGGCCCCTCTTGGGCTCTGCAGATAGCTACAGGGCAGAGTGATGAAAACTGCAGAGAGAGAATAAAGAGAACAAGGCCACAGAGTGGAGTGGACCTACAGTGTGACGTCCTGAAACAGAAGGAGATACTGGGTCGCTCAAGGTAAGATGGAGTGAGGAGGGAGTGAGTAAAGGACGGAGAGGGAATACAGGAGAGTGCGCTGTGAGAAAATAATTTAAAGTAATAAAATGAAGGAGAATGAAGGAATTGAGAACAAAAGAGAGAGAGAGAGAGAGAGAGAGAGAGAAGCAATGGGGATAAAAGGAAAATATGATAATTGGGCCTTGTTTGCTGGTGTGTCTGTGTGTTTTACAGATTTATGCTGCTTCAATCTGGGTCAAGGTTATGTAGGAAGTCTAACAGCTCCTAACCACACTGCTTCAAAAGTGCTTCACTGATGTTTCTCCTCAACTACCCATTTATATAAACTCTTCATCTGTTTCTGTCTCTGTCTCTGTCTAACCGGAACACAAAAAATAAATGAATTCAAACTGGGAAACTCTGAATAAAAGGGTATTTATGCTGCAGACAATTCAACCACTGAGAACGTTTTATTTCTATTTCTTCAGCAACAAACAGGTTATTGACCCTTCAACTTCTCTGTAATGTCACTTATATGATCCAGAACAACAGATACTCACACAAAGGATTGGAAAGAAACAAAGATATTATCAAAGCTGCAAGCAATGTTGCGCAGGCACCTCATGTGGCTCTGCCAGGAGGCCACGAGTCCACGAAATGCAGCCAACATGCATTATGTTCCTGTACATCACGTGAAAACCAGACCATGAAAATGTCATGTAAATCAAATGATGATTATCACTCAAGGGTTACTTCCTGTTTTCTGTTGGCGTTATGACTATGACTTTGTATTAGTATGCAGATGTCTTCAGTATGGGACCTATTATCAAACATGTGAAGTTTGGGGCAGATTGGACAATATATATTTCAGTTACAACAACTTCCTGTTTCATGGCGAAACATCGGAATTTGCCATGTTGCCAGAGCCTCGCTGTTTGATGAAAACATTCGAAAGTTTTGGTTGTCTAGAGTCTTATCCGTCACGCAGTCCCATCAGGGAGGTGTCTAATTGGCCCCACATTCATTCTGCTGCATGGCAACAACCCCAAACATACAGCCAGAGTCTGTCTGCAGAGACAACAAGAGCAAGGAGTCCTGCAACAGATGGTATGGATGGATGCATGGGAATATGTGTGAGCGTGTGTGTGTGTGTGTGTGTTGTGTGTGTGTGTGTGTGTAGGGATTTGGGAGAGTGTGTGTTTGCTTTCAAGCTATCATAGCTCAGTCATGCAGGTAAAGTCATCAACACCACCAATCTGCTGAGTCCTCTAGGGAATTGTGCATGCACACCCACATACATGTGCATGTACACACACACACACACACACACACACACACACACACACACACACACACACACACACACACACACACAGCCTGTCCCAGGGGTGTTTCTCCCTCCTAAGAGAGGGACAAGGGAGGGGCAGAGTCCATTCACCCATACAGACAGAAAGAAAATTAATTTGTTACAGCACGTTTATCGTCATGACAACCTGCTTTTTAATTAACGGCTGACAAACAGCAAAGTGTCCTGTCTCTCTCTGGGGAAAGACAGATATAGAGAAAATGGAGGAAATAAAAAGAGTGCTCCCTTCATCAAGACTGTTCACGTTTCCTCTGTTTTAGGAGACAGACACTCCGATTTTTCTGCAACAGTTTCTGAGAGCTGAAGTTAATATTGTAAAATGTAATAATACAATAATATAATAACTTGTCAATTCTTTAATCATACTTGTCAATTTTATAATTGCAAATGTATTTTTATTGCATTGAATAAAACTTTACATATAGTTCAATTTACTCAACTAAATGCTTGCTCAGTTTTTGCTCTGTCTTTGGTCTCCACCACATCCTGAGGGAAATATCTGGATCTTTAGCTGCTGCATTCTCCACTATGTTCACCAGCCAGTTGTGAACTTTGTTTGTGTACTGGTTGCTGCTGAGCAGGGGTAGTGTACAGTGAGTTTATCTTTAGCTTTTTTTTTCTTTAGCTGGAAAAAACTGCCCGCTGCTGCCAAAAACAACGCCACGAGAGCGGTAAGTGAAAGAAAATAGTTAAGTTGTGGGCCAGACAGATAAACAAAGAGCTGAAAGTCACTGTGAAGCTCCATCGAGGCGAGGGAAGCTGCAGAGACTGGAGGTTATTCTAGTTCATCACTAGGAGCGACCCTCTTTGGTGTAATTGTTTTCAAATTGTCATTTGATTTTGTAGTAAACTCTAAATATATCAATAAAGCGACTTTAATGAAAGATGGAGATCTCCAGTCAGCTCACAATTATAATGGTCATTTTTAACTAGTGTTATGACTATTTACGGGCCACTAGATAAATACATATAAAATATTGATTAATAGATAAAGACAAATATTGTTAGTTTACATTCATTCTTTTTGGTTTCTCAATATTTCTCTGTTGATAAAAAGCCTCAAGAAGGTGACTAAAACATCTGATGTACAATGTACATGTTTCATGTTCAGTATTTAAAAAGAAATTTCCTTTCATATCCTTTAATGAACCCATACTATGCTACATTTTACAGCTTCAGCTTTACATTTTAGCACTTTAAGACCAAAGTACTGTAAATTAAAGGCCCAGTGTGTTAGTGTGTACAGCCACGCAATGCTACAAGAAATATGTGATCAATCATAGTGAATCACATCCAGCAAATCAGAGATGGAGGATTTTTATCAAACTGACAACTGGTTTTATAATTCCATCTTGTGTGTGTGTGTGTGTGTGTGTGTGTATGTGTGTTTTCTGGATGTGTGTAGCATCAACCTCTTGACAGTAATAAACCGACTGACTGTGACCTTTAAACCACTCAGAGAATTCAGAAACTTTTGGTTTGTCTTCTGAGTGTAGTTTACCTTCGGGTCCAGCCACTGAAATGCAGTCCTTGATGAAAAAAAGGAAAAGGACTTCTGCCTGACAAGTCGGCCCTGTCATTTAAAACTAAAACATCTCAGCTCTGTGTGCGAGAGTGAAATATATGGAGCCTGTGTTCGCCCACCTCACATCAGGCGCCGGACCACAGAGCTCTTTAAAGAATCAAACCTTCAAAACAGAACGGCTGCCTCAAATACCACCAGTGTGGACTGCTGTGTGAGAAAGAGCAAATAAGTGAGAGTGTGTGTGTGTGTGTGTGTGTGTGGGTGTGTGTGTGTTCTACCTCTTGAGGTTAAGCAGAGCCCAGGGGATGCCGGTGGGCGTTTTGAAGGCTGGCAGCAGCTTTTCTCCCAGCTCCACCGCCTTTCTACGGAAAACCTGAGAAAGAAAGACAGAGAGTGTCTCATTACAAGAGGTTTCTTCTTGCTCAAAGAGGATTTTACATTTTCCTGATCAACTCTTGGGAAAGACCACGTACACCATAAAGGCAGAGGGGGAAGAAAAAGCATCCGATAAGTATTTTTTACACAACTAAAACATTCAACATCAGAACCATGACTCAACAATTTGAACTTGACTCTGAAACAACACTTGAAGGTAAAATCATGTAAAATCAGAAAAAAAACTTTAAAACATCTGAAAAAAAAAACACATTTTCCTCTCAGTATAAAGTTTATAGCTTACACTTGTATCCCAGTCCTTCCCTCCTTCCTTCCGCTCTTTTCATCCCTTTATTCCAGGCTTTCCCTCTTTCCTGTCTCCTTCCTTTTCTCCTTGTAATCTTTTGCCAATATCTTTCCCTGCCTGTCTTGTTGTTGCTTGCAGCTACAACACATGAATGTTTTCCATCTGTAATTTGAGGAAAATGACAGAGATTCTTGACTTTATTTAGTCTTTTACGATGTCACTTACATAGTGTGAAAATGAAATTATAAGATACTCCTCAGTGAAGCTATTCCAACTGGAACAGGGCTTCAAAGTCAAAATAATAATGTAACGACACATTAAGCCTGGAACTGAAGAAGAAGCACATGATCAGAATATTTTGAAAGGCATCATGGGAACATTTTAAGACCAGTTTATTATATAAGTGGATTTAGGGATATTCTAAAAAAGAAAATAAATAAATAAGTCTGGAAGAATCCCTCTACATCTGATTGAGCATAACTAATTGAAGTGGTGCAAACTAAATGGGCAGAGTGACCGGACTATGATGATGCTGACTGACTACAAGAGAATGACATTTTGATTGAATGAATGAATGATTCCCTGCTCACTACAAGTAACAGAACTTCGACTTAAACTTGACAGAAAAACACAAACTCCTCCTAAACAGAAGTGAGTGTATTAAATCCAAGTATACACCATTTCAGTTATAATAAAAGTAAACTTTATCTATATAGCATCTTAAAACAAAACAACTACTTAGATTTCCTGTGTCAGCTCTAGTGTTCGCATATGTGACTGGGCAGCTTTGTAGCAGCTTTAGTCAGGAGAGGTCGGTGGGTTATGGCGGCTCTTAGGTGTCTGACTTTGTTGCCTGTAAAAGTGAAGTACTTCCATATTCGGCTCCTGGCACGGCTTTAGTCAGGCAGTTAAGATGGAATGGGATTTGGCCCAAGACGTGGTGGACTGCTTCACACCGCTGCCAGAGTTTCATCCGCTTCACTCAAACTACTGCTGCTGCTGCTGCTGCTGCTGCTGGCCACTGACGAGAGCGAGAATGACGCTATGTCTGTTTCAGTTTGGCTGTTTGCTACTGTAATCCACATGAACATGCCGGTTTTTTTTAATTTATTTTTTTTGGCTCACTGTAAATGTAGTGTAATGTTAAAAAAACGTCAAACCTGAAACAGCCACTTCTGACGAACGATGACTACAAACATTATCAAAGTATTTTTGAGGCAATGCTATGTCATCAACCTTTACAAATGAAATTCCTTTGTTAAGGGGAGGATGTCATTTACATCCACATGAAACACTGGAATGTGCACATTCATGAAAGACTTGAGAAACCGCAATATAAACGCAGCAAAGCTTTTCAGCACTGTTTACCACATTCTCATAAACCTATCCAGCTTTACTTGAGTTGCTGCATTTTCAAATTCAAAACCAGCTCTCATAAAGTTCGCCTATTCTAATTAATTATAATACCTCACAAAGACAGAGAACACCAAACACTTTCTTTGTTGAAATATGTGGTTTGACACACAGGAGCATTATCACTTCTTTGGCTACACAACCAAAAGCTGGTATGTGATCACAAGCCTCATGAGTGTGTGTAGTATTAATAACGTTCCACCATTCAATACCAATTGAAATGTAAAACATGTTACACATTTAAACATGGGTCAACAATACTTTTCTCTTCTGCGCCGTATCCCCACTTGTTTTGAGGCTGCATTTACAAGCCTGCCTTTTGTTATCATCCATCCATGATTCTTTTCTCCATTGTAGTAATATCTTTCATTCACACACACACACACAAACACATACACTCAGAGGTGGTACAGTAGTATACACTTTGTCAGCGAGCTGGCAGCTCCGTTCCCAGGAGATCTACCACTCATCAGGGTGTGAGGGATGGAGGCAGGGCGGAGAAAAAGATTTGCGAGGAAAAAGCTTGGGAGGCTACTTGTCAAAACAATGTGGCAACTCGACAGCTAAAAAGGCAGGAAAAGGTTAATGTGAGTTGAACCAGGAAGAGAGGTAACAGAAGGGTGGTATTCATGTCAGAAGTACATTTGGGGAATAACTATCAGATCAATGTAGGCGATCTGATGGTGTCACGGAATCGCAGGCCCAGACAGGAAATGTTTAGCTGCAGAATTTTTCTACAACAAAAATGTCTTTGGTTCCTGTGAAGCCACCTCATGTCACACCGGCCTCTTCAGTCTCTGTCACACTGACTCAGACTAGAGGTCCTTCACTTCAGCGGATGGTAAATTATAGCCTGTAATAAACTAATTACCCTTTGCAAAAGTCAGATATCTTTGTGAAGGACAATGACTATGTTTGATTTTAGAAACATTCATCAGTTCAAATAATGCTAATATTCATATCTGCTGCATATGTAAATTTACTTGTTTATTAACATGTTCAGCACATATTGTGTTTACAGCTTGTTGTGCTGCCTCTGATAGGCCAATTAATGTAGGTGTAAGAAAAACATAATTAGGAATAAATATAATAATTCCTGCCTCGTGCAAACAGACTCTATGCATCTATTCTATGATTCATTTAAACACCCTTGCACTCTGGTCCATATACATATTTATTTATATTTATCTATTGTATACTTTTGGGTTCTACTGAAAGTGTATTGTACGTTTTAATCACATACATCACATGAATAAAAATATATGATCCAATAGATATTGCCAAGTCATTGCACATTTCATGCTGTTTTGAGAAACCTCAAACTAAGAACAGTTTCAATAATAAAACTCTACAGGTTTGCTGGTGATGACTGGAGTGTGTTGACAAAAACAATCCGGTACAACATCAGAGAAAGATAAGAGACAGACAATAAAATGAAAACAGTCAGATTGTAACTTAAATTATATTGTGACCAGGGTGGGAGACTTGGGGATGGATGACCATGTTTGGTATTGGAGAAACTGTAAAACCGGCTAATGTAAATGCTATTATATCTCACTGGGATTTTAGATTGCACATCAGGAGGACCTACCCCACTGTACATATATGTGTGTGTGTGTGTGTGTGTGTGTGTGTGTGTGTGTGTGTGTGTGTGTGTAGAGAGGTGTTTCAGGGCTGCACCTTGGGAGCAGGACTATGTCGTAACAAGGCGTCAGATCCCCGTGATTAATGCCTTTAATAATGCCAGGAGCACACTGAGGGGAAGAATAAAAACACTCCCAGGGATGCACAGAAGAATAAATTAAACACACCCTGTGTCCAAGGCCATCAAACAAACTGCCAACAAGCTTTAATAAGCAACTGAATTATACAGAAAGTGAGGAGTGCACACACGCGCACACGCACGCACACACACACACACACACACACGCGCAAAGCTTTTGGCCTGATGTCATTAGTGCAAACCGATGTTGATAATCACATTACATGCCTGGGCACTTCTGAGAAATCGTCTATCAGGAAAAAAGAACTACCTCACTACTACTGTGTGTTTGCTTGTGTATGTTAACCTTAGCAACTGTATAAACCAGTATCTGACAGGTGATGAAGTCACCAGCTGAATGTTTTGAGGAAGCACGCATGATTATTATTTTAATAAGTACTGTATCTGTGATTACTCGTTAAAACACCTGCCACGTTGTGATGTCCTTGTGTTCGGATCACGGAGGATGCTGCATAATATTTGAACTGATAAAGACAAAAGTGATGGCAGGAAGAATTTGGTGCTGTCATCTTGCATGTGCGGTAATAAATGAGTTATCAAAACAATAACTTACACTATTCAAGGGTTTCACTGGAACACAGCAGTGGTTTTATATCTGGCATTCCTCTGAGGACGTTTCAAAAATGTATTTTCCTTCTTATTCTAGTCAGGTGATATTTCCTTGTTCATGGTCGCTTGGTGTAGAAGTTTTAGCTATAATGGACTTAACGACTTAAAGATGAGTGATTGCAAATCATATTCAACCTCTTACCCAAGTTTCCAAATGTCAAACTAAGATATGATCCAGTCAGTGTAATCAATGTCTGATAAATGACATTGTCTCATGTCAGTATATCGGCTGATTGGTTTAAAGCATTTTCGCTATTACATAGTTTGTCCACCAGAGCAATGACAAGTTTATTTTTCAACTGCAAAATGTCCCAGAGTCCAATCTTTGCTACCATTTTTTAATAAATAAATATATATTTTTATATTCATTCAGCCATTCATTAGCCGTACTGCTTTCCTTTAGGTACGAGGGGAGGCCGGAGCCGATCCCAGCTGACACTGAGTTAGAGCAAGGATACACTCTGGAGAAGTCAGCAGTCTATCACTGACATATAGTTCATTAATACTCACATATACACCTATGGACAATTTAGATGAAGCTGGAGTACCTGGAAGAAACCCACACAGACATAAGGAGAACGTGCTAACTCAACAGAAAGGCTCCAGCCAGCTGGCAGGTTCCAACCCAGAACCTGCTTGCTGTGAGGCAAGAGTGCTGGTCCCTGTACCAGATTTTAATCAAAAATATTTATGTTTTTTGTGTTGTTGAGACACAATCTTACACGATTCCTGTATCAGTTTCTAAATTCAAGTACTATTTGATTATACTGGTTGTCAGTGATGCAGCCTACTGATTTAAGTGAGACAAATTGGTAAGACTCCTTACCGGCATGCATGAATAAGTTTTATTCTTATTAGAGGAAGCAGGATTATGGATCTTGGGTTTCACTAGAGTAGTTGTCTCACCCTTTAACTAATGTCATTCTAGGAGAATCGCTAAATAATGGAATGTTTGTTTTCATGAGTAATAGGTCACATTTAAACATGTTGAAGACACCGTATAACAAAATATCAATCGCTCAGTTCAGTTTGGTATCGCCTTCCAAAAACAAATATAAGGCTGAAATCTAAAAGTCAATATCTCATATACTGTAGAGCATAAACATAATAACAGTAATTTTAAAAAGCCTCTATTGTCCTCGAGGTGTGTGTGACAGAGGGCAGACGCAGTAAAGGAACAGTTCACCCCACAGAAACACCAACAAACCCAAACCAATGGTGATAATTCAGGTCAGAGACGACAGACTGGTTAAAGCTGCTGCGATGAGTAATGAAAAGAGAAAAGAGGTGGAAGGAGGGGAGGAACATTTGCTCTACTTTCCTTCCTATGGAAGTTTGACCCACTGTGTTTGCCCTCCACAAAGTCATTTAATCTACAGAATAAGAAGAAAGTGTGTGTTCCAGAGAGAGCATGAGAAAGGGAGAGGGAAAACCACAGGATGCCCATTTGAGATGCAGTTACGTACATGCAACTTGTACCACCAGGGAGTTTGCCTCGTAAAAACCCTCTTCTTCTTGGGTGTGTAATTAGTGTGTTTGTATAAAGCAATGACATTATAGCCAGTTACATCATCTCTGTGTGGTATTTTAAGGCTGGTATTTTGGTTTGGGGGGAAACCCTAGATTTAGGATTAGAAGGTTAGGTTTAGGGTTCAAGATATTTCAAGAACAAAGAAAATGAGAGACGACAGAAACAATTTCAACCACCTAAATCATTTTGTTTCTACACTAGTCGAGCCGAGTTGCACCACACCACTGCAACAGGCATGACGCACAACGATTTAAATATTTTTCTCTTGCCAGTATTATTGTTATTTTATAAGTAAAACCACCAGTTGGATTTCTGACAGGTTCTCTGGAGGATCTGAGACATTTACTGTAGGAAAACACTAAATGAAGTGAGTGAGGCAGGTTGAGGGAAAGTAAGTACATCAGACAAGTCAATGCATCTCTTACATAAACATGACTTGTATTTCCACAGGATATGGACTGTGACAAGGCCAACTGTCAATTAATACAGGCGTTGTCAGTATCGCATCTTTTTTTAAACAATGAAGACTCAAATTTCTGAAACAGAAAGATGACGTCACTGAAAACCTCTGCACTGTGATGAAACCCAAAATATTAACCTAGAAAGATAGTTTGTTAACATTGCAAACAAGAGTGTCAAAGGATCTATAACTGAGGCTCCTTTACAGAGGGACCGTAGATTTCTGGAAGTCCAATCAGACACAGTGAAAATAGAGTTCTCAACAATTTAATTAATTGCTCAGACGTAGGACCAGAGCAGCATCAATAAAAAATGACTCGAGAACAGCAAACAACGCCAGCAGACTAATAATTACACAGGTTGTAAACAAATCCCTAGTGTGCCCCAATTATCCAGACAAATTAAAATGGAAATGAAAAAAGTTCACACAATAGAATCTGAATTGAAAATTTGGAAAGCTCCCTGCACACACACAACTATACTAAGCGTGGCACTGTGGGTCGAAGCGGATACAGGTTTACTTACAGTATATCACATGCCAATGTTGGCACTTCAAATACTACTTTAAATTATTGAGTTAAACTAATGATTTGGTTGAAAGATGTTTCTAACTTTTGACAGAACCATCTCAACTCAACTTAATTGGTTTATTTTTTTAAATTGATGTTGATGTCCATGATTCTGAGCACTTTTTGGACTTTCCATCCGTGTCGACATTAAAGTTGAGCTGGACAGTTATTTCTTGACTTTAGAAAACAGCAGTTGACAAAATTACCTCAACTCAAAGTCCACTTCCTTTTTTGTTCTCGAGCCTGGGACTGAAGGACTGAGGACTGTGGTTCTTTCTGTGGTGTGTTTGGAGGAGGTGATGGTAAAGCCTCAGTAAACTACACAAGTTGTGTAGGTATATACCTGTATAGGCTTCTTCAAAGCCAAATTAAATGAATTAAGGTTTAAATTCATGTATAGAATAAGGTTTAGATTAGAGTCAGACGCTGACAGTGGAAGGTCCCTGCAAGGATTTTAACATGTTAAGTATGTGTGAGTGTGTGTGTGAGTTCACCTAATCAAGCTTCCAGCTTCACTTCCCCAAGCAGAAACATAAGCTGTGTGTATGTGTGTGTGTGTGTGTATGATTATGTGTTGCAGTCCATAGAGAGTCTCTTGGACAGCTTCCTAACTAAGATGAATCACCCAGCCAGGCCTCCGGGTGACCAACAGGCCTTGTGGGACATGTGGCCCAGATTACAGCAGTCTACGCGGGGAGGGAGCGAGCCACGCGTGCCGACACCCCCGCCTGCCTTCTCCTCCCTCCTGGATCCTGACACACTGCCCTCTTCTCCACCCTCCTCCCCTCTACCCTTCATCAACTCCCCCCTCTGTATTTCACTGACATCTTTTCTCACTTCTGAAGACCTTAAACTTGATTTATGCTCTTTCTCCCACTTCCTCTCAAATTCTCTCCATGAAACTCCTCTCCACCTTATGCTCTATTTCTTCATTTCCTTTTTTTTTATTTTTTATCTGTAATTCATCTACCTTGCTGCTTCCTTGATTAGCACACACACATAAAAAGTTCATGCAGCTGTATTTACATACAAGCTGGGTGCAGCTTTTTTTGGCCATTGACTTTTTAAGTCTATATGGTGGATGTGACAGCAAACATCGCCTGCTAGCAGATACAGAGTGTTTGTCTGCCTGATGTTTGGAAGGTGGTGTACGGGGGGGGGGGGGGGGGG
>NW_019525453.1:6736672-6786193 GCF_002814215.2 Seriola lalandi dorsalis | reverse complement strand
GGGGGGGGGACTCTGACTTTATGAGAGTCTTTATCAGCTACAAGATATTAAAAATGTCTCCCTACTAATGAACAGACACTTACACATGAAGTAATCCTTCACGTTTTTGACTGATCTCACTGTGCGCCATAAAAAATAATAATCACAAAAATAACACTGGTTAAACAAGACGAGTGAACAAGTGAAGGGATTTGAAGTGTGATGTGCTCATCCTCCCACAGTCAGACATTGACCAGCTGATCTTTATCTTATCCACTTATTGATCCAGCTCAGATCTTTGTTGGATAAAGTTCTTATTGGCCATTTACTTTTTATTGCACTTAGAGTAAAGTTCAGTAATCTTCAGTTATCTTCACTTCACCTGGTTCAGCGTCTGCCATGCTTCGCCTCTCCCGGAGAGCAGAGAGAGCGGAGCAGAGGACAGAGAAGCAGTGTGACCACAAATGATTTAGAAAATAAATGTATGACCATTAATTGTGACTGGCCGCCACCAATAAATGTATGTATGCATTTTCGTGGTTGACGTCGTCGATTATGGTGACTAACCGAGGCAGCCCTAAATGAAGTTTGATGCTGAGCTTCTAGACTGGTAACATTAGCTATGTAGCAATAGCAAAACTTACAAATAGCTCCTTTGAAGTTTTGGTGAATGTTTTTAACACTGGAGTGGGGCTGAAGTATTTACTGGGATGTCTGCAAATTCTGAAAAATAAACACTTAATAAATGTATCATATATATCACATCGTGTAGAAGTTGTAAATATGTTTCTGTACTTGTCTTGTGAGATAAATGCAGACATGCTAACCTGATGAAATAGTCAATCTGGACGAAACAGCTGTCTTAATTTATTGTGTTTACTTCAAGAGCACAATCAATCATGCATTTAATTTCTTTCTAATTCAAGTAGCATTAAAAGATGGCCCTGATATTTAACTCCATGAATTAATGAATCCATGCAGGCAAATGTGAATGATGAGTGCAGACTAAATGTGGAAAGGGTAAGTGAGTGTACGACCGTCTCAGTGTCAGCTGAATGAGGTCCGTTTAGAGGCTGCTGCCCTGACAGCTGTATTGGAGAGGTTTAGGCAACACACACACACACACACACACACACACACACACACACACACACACACACACACACACACACACACACACACACCACTGAGGAGGTGACAGCTTTCAGTGTTTAAGAAGCCTGCTGTTGTGTGAATGGTTGCTCTTGTCCGCCTCTTCTCTCCTCTCCTCTCTCTGTAGGAGTCTCTCTCTCTCTGTCTCTCTGTCTCTCTCTGGGTTTAATAACTTGCTCCAGGGAGAGAAAATACAGGATGAAGGGTGGCAGAAAAACAAACATCAGGCTCGAAGAGAGGAATTAGTAATAATTAAAGCAAAGCGTTAGGATGGAGAGGAGAGGAGAGGAGAGGAGAGAGGGAAATGAAAGAGAGGAGAAGAGGGAGCAAAGGAAAGGAAAGAAAAGGAAACACAAGAGCATGAAAGAAAAGAGAGAAAAATGAAAGAGGGGAGATAAGAGGAGGTGGAAAGGAAACAGGAGAGGAGAAGAAAGGAGAAATGAAAAGGATAGAGGGAAAAGAAATAGGAGAGAGGGAAAAGCAAAGGAAAGGGAGAGAAAGAAAGAGAGGAAAGGAAACAAAAAGGGGAGGAAAGGAATATGAGGAAAGGAAAGAAAAGGAACAGAAAAAGGGGAAATGGAAAAGAAGGAAGGGGAGGTGGAAAGAAAAAGGAAAGAAAAAGAAGGGGAGGTGAGAGGAGAGTGCAAAAGAGTAAAGAAGAGGAGACAAGGAAGAAAAAGCGAGTAAGAAGAGGAGAGAAGAAGAAAGGAGAGGATGTCCAACACATTAAAGGCCTATATACATTATACCCAATACTAATCTATATATTGTCTAATATGTGAATAAAACAAAAACAGTAGAAAATGCAGAACAAAGTGTCTCCTTCTCTTCTTCACACAGACTCATATCTCATCCCCTGACCCACAGCAGGAGAAAACATGGCTGCCGTTTGCTGAGGTGTGAAACACAAATGCCTCTGAGGTATACGAACATTTCCCAGCAGGACGCCTCAGGGTGGAGTATTTACCAGAGCAACTGGTGGCTTTACATGGAAGTCACTCTCTGTGAATAATTTGAATGATAATGATATGAAAATTTGAATAGTAAAGGAAATCCTGGTAGAATTAGACTTCAGCACTACGCCCACAGTCTAGTGGTGTGTGAATACATTCGCCCCAACAGCACATTTTTCCTGGGTCACCGTGCTGTTAAAAGTGGGAGGGTTTCCCAGAGTGTGCCTCCCAAGAATACCTTTTACTGTCCAAAATAATTAAACTCCGACCCCCCCCCCCCCCCCCCCCCCCACTCCCACAGAGTGCTGCAGGTGAAGCAGTTTGAATGTTAATGAGACTGGATGGAAAAATAGAGAGAAAGAGGGAGAGATCAACTCCTGAGTGATTGGGGCGTTTGGGCGGGGGGGCCACCTGTCAGCTCTGATAAAACACAAAAGAACAGGCAAACACTCACCCCTCGTTTACAGGGTTTGCTTTGGTGTAGAAGGTGATGGAGAGAGGGGATGATTGACAGAGAGACAGTGTGTTTTTGTGTGTGTGTCTGTGTGTGTGTGTGCTCTCTGTGTGTGTCCACCGCGTGCTCTCCAGTGATAGAGAGAACATGTCAAACAGTTAGTAGATCTAAGTATTATATTAAGCAAAAATAACAAACATCTGGTTCCAGCTTTTAAAAAGTGAGATTTGTTGCTAAATAAAATATCTTTGGGTTTGAAACTGCATCTTGTGTCACTTGATCTCTGTCTTAATCAATTCTCTGTGTGCATAGTTTTAAGGTTAATATTTTGGGGGTTTGGACAGTTGGTTGGACAATACAAGACACCTGAGGACGTCACATTGGCCTCTGGGAATGTGCAGTGTTCACTATTTCCTAATATTTTGTAGAACAAACTATCAATTAAAAAAGAAATTGTCAGATTAAACAGTAATGAAAGTAATCGTTGGTTGGATCTCTTCTAAATATATATTTATATAATTAATTATACTATTCTGTACATGCATCATGAATTATTAAGTATACACACAAAACAAGATTCTGACAGTTGTGATGTCAAGCTGTAGACACTGTGAAGCTATAACTTCAGCAGGACATCAGACCTGGAGGTGCTGTACAGCAGGTGAAAGCAGACTGGTCTTTAATGGATAATTAGACTTTTGAGCTCAAGCATTTATGGCTACTTTCATCTCAGCTCCTATTGTCTCTACAGTAATTAAAATAATTAAACTTACTTTATCCTTCTTGAATTAATTGTATTAAAGCAGCATTGATTGGGAGAAAAAACTATAATTATAGAGAATATCACTATGTTCTTTCTTTTGCTTTATGCTTTTCTTATGCATCTCTCAAGTTCTCTGGTTAACATGTGCAACACAATCAGAAACTGCAGCCTGAAAAAAATGAGCACAATGCTACATTTGTCTAGTCACCCTATGCAAAACAGGCCAGCTCAACCAAGATACAAAAATTTGCTTATTATTTTAAAACATTAAACAAATCATAGAAATTAGAGCTCAATGTCAAGCCTGGGGTTACTTGCAGTCACAGTGATGCCACCCACTGCAAGTACATTTTTGAGGGGGTGCAGCATTTATTTGTGAACAGATGAAACAAAATGTTTTTCATTAAATTCAATCTCACTTTTTCCGGCATATTTCTGCTGCTGCTGTAATTTCACACACCCTGCGTCCATGCTGCTTAATACATCCCATTCTTATTCATCTGGTGTAATTCATGAGTGGACTTTCTCATTACACAGCTGAAGCACCTAATCTGTTGTATCTGAGATGATTACGTAGAGCTACATAACAAATACAACAATATAACTAATATTAAAAGTCTAAGCCGACATACATCAGCTCTGCCTTAATGTCCCACAAGGCGGGAAAATGTATCCCTGTCGAGATAATGTCAATCGAACAGAGACGAAGGGGATGTCGCAACTTTTCCGATCAGAGCTCACTGCTGGGAGCCTTTCCTGAGTTTGATAGACACCTGACAAAGAGAGGAAGGAACGCTTTCCGTGACAGGAAAATGCTTCGGCTTTATCCTCCATCTCAATATTAGCAATCCTTGCCTCGCTGTTGCATTCCCATATCAATACACACACACACACACACACGCACACGCATTTAGAATCAACTCCTGATAATATTTTCTCTCCTCTCTCGTGGCACGGTCAATGCTGACTTGGCAGAGTTTTGACAGTCAGCTCTTTTGACAGCGCTGCTATGGAAATGAAGAAGACCGAGGAATTTACATAGAAAATTGCCGTCTCGGTAGGAAAGTTACAGGAGAGAAGAGCGTGTTTGGATGGTGCTGCGGGGAATAAAAACTGCAAGGTGAGCAACAAGCAGCGAGTTGAGTTTAATGTTCTGCTACAATATGTGTCAATTTTGTCAGGATATCAGAACATCAATACAACTGTTAATATCAATGTATCACATTAAGTGTAAAACTGCCTACATTAGGCAAAGGTGTTGGGAAACATTATGCTTTAACCTCCTAAGACCCGAACTCTTGCATGGCGTGCATTTTTAATTTCTCTTTGCTATTTAGTCTGATTGGGACCTGAGAAAAATGATGTCCACATATGAGGACATTAGTTTTAAATTTCGATTAGAGTGGCAGTATAATATCCTCATATGTGGTCACCAGGCCCTTGTTGAGAAAAAGTTAGTATTGTGGTCTAGAGAACCCAAAATGTGAGGTGCAAATATGTGGACGCCAGGTCCTAGGAGGTTAAAGCATTTACATTTAAAACTGAAAAATATTACATTTTGAAACTGGGTATAAAGCACGGGACCTTGTGTGTTCTGTAACAGTAACCCAGTTGTATAACTCTGGGTGCAATTAAGCATCTAGTCTGGCAATCTTTTCAGAATGAATAGTTCATATTCACATAGTGTCTGGGTCCAGCTGAGACAGACTGCAGTTCACACCTGACATTTAGATTCATCTCAAGTGGCCGCGTGTGATTGAATTCTTGCTTCCCTGCTCACATTTGATTTTGTCTGCAAGGAAAAATATGCAACTGCTGACAAACAGGATACTACATGTGAGCTCCGGCCAAGAAGCTACAGCACGGAAGGTTTACTGAATGGGCCTATCAAGTCAAGGGGCCCAAGAGGATGGAAAGTTAATCAGTTACTTAAAACGACTCTAAATGAGCACAGAGAGATGAAAGTTGACAACAAAAAGGCTTTAAAAAACCACAGACACCAAAAAGATACAAAATGACCACAAAGAGACATTAATCCACAACAAAAAGTTGCAAATCTACCACAAAGGGATGCAAAAATGATGACGCAAAAAGACTAAAAACAAACACAAAAACACACAAAACAACTATAAAGGGATGCAAAGCTACAAAGAGATCTGTGAATGATTACACATACATAAAAAAATTACTAGAAGATGCAAAACACCACCGAAGAGACACAAAACATTTGCAAAGAGACACAATAGTAGAGGTTTTGTGTTTCATAAGAATTATTTTGATGTCAACGGACACACTGTAGAATTTGTCTTCACTTCAAATTCCTCCACAGAGCCGGAAAACTTATGCAATATCATGGGTAATAACCATGTCTGTGATTGGTCAGGACCTAATGAAGCTGCACTTATAGGCTTAGAAGCAGTTGCCATGGGAACGTGGGCATCCAATAATAACAAGATGGAAGATGACACAAAGAAAACTCAAATAGGTTTTCCCACTCAGTACACCCCAGTTAACCTACTCAACACTGAATTATCAGTAAAACAATAAATGACAATACACTCATAATTACCATATTAATAAAACATGTAAATGCTGTTGACCACCACATTACTCTGATTCACTGAAATGCACTTCAGCTTGCTGGAAACAGCTGGCGAAGACAATGAGAAGGCTATTTACTGGAAGCCACCAGATTTTTTATTTATGTCCGTTCATTCACTTCGGCAGCCACTTAGGGAATTATCAGGAAGAGTGGTGAGACAAATATAGTCCGCAGTAAATGAACTGACGCTAACAGTGATGAATTTTTCAGAAGACTATTCTTCCTGAAACAACACACTAAAAGTATAAATGAAAAACAGACTGAGAATCAGGGTGAATAAGTGCACGACGGAGAGAAAGCGAAAGTGCCATTCAAGTGTCCCAGTGGAGAGTCAGTGTTGTCAGAGAACCTGCCTGAGCTGGAACCCTGGAAGGCTTTCATCTGAAGGGAGAATGTCAAAAATTCCCTCAAACAGTTCAACAAGGCCAAAGAGCGTAAAGAGACCTGATCTGACTCCCACCGGCAAAGCTAACACAGACCAATCTGGTGTCACAGCCCCAACAACCACAGCACGGCTTCCACTTCACCCTGTACCGTATTAAGCATATTAAACACACCGTAAGCAGCTTGTGAAGTGCCGGACACCCAGGGAGAACCTGGTGACCTGGGCTGTGTGGCGGAAACTGCTATAAAACTTCAGGTCTAATCAGTCTTGTAACAAATTAGTAACAGGAAGAAATGGATTCAGATGTGGTGATTTTGGGTCTAAATGTCAAATAGTCACAAGCAAATGTCAGCCACTGCAAAGAAGCGGAGACCTTCTTGTTAAAAGGTGGTAAGATAAAAAAATATATATGATAAAAAATTAGCCTTTCAAGCCTAGAGGCTGCCCTGCTATACAGTTCAATTGGTAAAAGCTTGGGTGCGTTTGGATCGTCTGTGCAGTGGCTTTCCAAATGATTTCATAAAAAGACTGTACGTTTTATGTGTGAGTTGAGGCTGTAAATTTCCCATGTGAATCCACAAAATAATAGATAGGAATTGTTGTTTGCTAGAAGGAAGATGTCACTGGGGGAGTTTCGTCTTTTTTGCAAGGAATCCAAATATCTTCAAAAACATGTGCCAAAAAAAAAGACTATTAGTTTTTGTTCTAGCAGCAGTGTCTGACAGTGACAGACTGAGAGTCTACGGAGAATAGTTTTTGTCTAGACGGCTGGTGAATTTAGACAAAAAAGCAACAAAATCAACACGGCTTAAAGAAGTTAATGTCTCTTCCTTCTGGCTGTTTTGAAAACACAATAGCTCCACAGGATTTACTTTAAATTGACAACGCATCCACATCTCGCCAAAAGGATATTGCCTGAGTGTGTAATAGTTGAAAAAGATTTTATTACAGTCACAAGATAATACTGTCTTCAACTCATGAAATAAATAAGGTAAATGGAGTAAAAATGTCCCAAACATGTAGTGACATTCATACAAATTCATTAAAAATAGGTGCCCTAAAACCACAGGCATACCTGGGTAAGTTCAAAGTCAAATAAGAAAATGGCTTTGTACAATATTCTTTTGAAACATTTCTACAGGTTAAAGCTGTATTAATAGATTCCTTTGCCAACTTCAGGGCAGAACAAGCACAACTCTGACATATTATCATCTAATAATGTTGATATGATAAAGGTGTTAGCAAAGACCGACAAGGAGTATTAAAGGTAGAGTAAGCGATTCTGATCTAAAACACTCGAGGTATAAACACAAATAAACAAAGTGGCTCAGACCGACAACTCCAGCCAATCAGCAACAGGTGGCGTCCATGCTCGTGCCCAGGACAAGAGAGAGAGGGGGGGGGGGGGGGTCAAAGGGAGCAAGAGGCACTAAAACTAGCACGTGCTAATGGATGATGCCAATTTAAAGATTACCAGGAGAAGAAGAAGGTGCAGACGTTCTGTTACTGCCAGACTGTGTGGAGTTTTGAATAGGATTGATTGGGACTGATGACGTCAGTCCGGCGGCGTCAGGGCGGAGGCGACATTAAGGCGAGCGCATACAGGAACGTCTCCCGCTGGCGTCGCTCCACTAGCTGCTAACTTTGTGTCACTGCTTGGTGCTGAGCAGGTGGTGTACAGTGAGTTTATCTTTTTGCTGAGAACATGGTTGATGATGGATGACAGCGGTTATTGTCTTTTGACTCACTGTGAATTTAACATATCGATTAGTGCAGCTTTAAGATTAGATGAGGGCGACCTGTTACTCATGAGCATCTACAGTAATGGGTAATGCAGACCAGCCTTTTTTAAAAATTTTTTCTTTCATAAACAAATCTATAAACAGGCAGGATGAGCAACAGAGAGAGAGTCAAGCAGTTAAGTCTGGTTAAAAAACAAAAGGTTTTGTTGTGAAAAACAAAAAAAACAGAGGAGCTGTTAGGAAGAGAGGCAGTCAGACAGACAAGCTGAGTAGAGAACAAAGACCTTTAAGGCGGTGTGTAGCACAAGTGTTAAACAAAGCTACCTGTCAAACTGCTGTCTGCATGAAAAAAAAAAAACCCCCAAAAAAACCTCAGATCTCCACAGCTAGACGGCACACACATACTGAGAAACACGCATACTAACTTTTCCTTCTTTTTCAAAGCCGGGATAGACATGATAGAAAGACAGGCCTGCTGTATTAGCCCTTAAAAGCACCAGTCTAACATCAAAAAGACATCAGAGGGGACTTCAGCTACTGCACATACGCAGATGTACAGATATACACACAGACTCACAGAGGCCTGGTAACAAAGCCTGGGAGATAGCTGATGTAATTGGACTGTAAGTCCCACAGAGCAGCGAGTTGCCTGGTGAAGAGTTAGGAGGCACGCAGCCGGCACTGGGCATTAATATTGAGCACTGAGCCGCAGGGCATGGCGCACTTTCACCCGCTGAAAATTTGGGATCTTTTTGTCTCCCTGAACAGATAACACAATATGGACAGAGACACGAGTCAGAGCTGACCCTGAAGAGCTTTGCGTCTGGAGCAACAGCTGAGGTCAGAGAAGGATACGCACTGTTGAATTCAGAGGAAAATGTGTTTATTTTCTAAAGTGGTTCATAACTTTCTACATATGCATAGAAACTGTTTCAAGAGTTCCACAAACTTTATTAATGCTCTTTAAATACAATACAAGTATAAGGCTGACTTTATCTGCTCTATTTTTGTTATTGTTAACAAATCCTTTGAAAATACCAACACCAACAATGTGATAGTCTATCTCTCAATGCTTTCTGATCCACCCCATCTGTCGCACTCAGCACCGAGCTTATTAATTTCGTTTGAAGATATGAATCTTCAAAAACCAACAAGTCCTGCCAATTAAATGACAAATTATGATGTTGTTCCATGCCCTATAACTTGGCCCTGACAGAGTGATATCATTTGTCTGTCTCCGAAGAGAGTACACATCCATGTCTGGAAAATAAATCCATGTCATCATCGCACAACGTCATGGTTAAGATTTGGTTCGGTTAAAATGCAAAAACGACTTAGTTAGGGTTTAGGGAACCATCGTGGTTTGGGTTAAAATGACTAATTTGCTGTCATGGTTACATAGTAAACCCGTGGTTAAGGTTATGGAACAATCATGGCCATGGTTAAAGAAACCAACACTGACATTCAGTAGGAAATGTGCAATAAACAGTGGTTTCCTGTATTAAAGTCTGAGGTTTTTTGCACCCAACAACCTCCTTCTGTGGACTTTGAGGCTCTATAGCAAATGTCACTCCACTTTTTCCTTTTCTCCGAATGAACAAGAGGTATAATTAATATGACTGCTAGACGTCACTTGAACATACACTTATGTCATTTTTAGGGACTTGCTGAAAACTACTGATGCTATTGGTTTTCTTGGGATGACAGTCTCTTAAAAACTGGTAACTAAAAAAATACAG
Source organism: Seriola lalandi dorsalis (assembly GCF_002814215.2). NCBI lineage: Eukaryota > Metazoa > Chordata > Actinopteri > Carangiformes > Carangidae > Seriola > Seriola lalandi. Next base: position 6,776,424 of record NW_019525453.1, on the reverse strand, counting down.
TAATTTTCCTAAAACGGCTGAGCACTGTAGTGTTAAACAAACATTACTAAAACAGGAGTATATATTTATTTGGTGGGGACTATTTTTAGTGGCGGATTAATGCACATTTTGTGTTCTTGTGGGTATTTACGGCAGCAGGACATTGAATCTAAGATGGACTTAAGTTAACCACAGTGCCAAGGTATCAAGGAACACGTCGCCCGGTGCAACAGCGGACAACAGTGGGGGTCTATGGTACAGAGGAATAACATATCAGAGTAAATGCACAGGTAATAATATTTTTGGTCTTTTCATGGGATTTGATCATCTCACCAGACTTATCCTTTAATGCTGGTATGCTAGGCTAACTGTTCTTAGCTGTACTCAGAGATGCAGCGTAATGGGTGAGCCTGCAGCCCTGCAGCCTCGCCCAAGGGCTCTCTTGGTCTTTTCATGCCGCTGAGCTGAGAAAAGGCCGGCTGCATTCTAATGCCACATTTACAGTACGCTTGCTGGAGCTGTAATTAAAAAAACACTAGAGTACTCTCTGATGTGCTGAGATGGTTGGTATTTCACATTCTGTGCCATGGAGGAAAAAACAGAAACAGTTTGGGTCAATAGCTTTTTAATCAGAGCATTTGCTCGAACTGTTTCGAAGTGAGTGCAAAGGGCCTTGAGGCCAGACCTAAAATATTGCGATGCAAAGAATTGGTCTGCACTCTGGCAATGCAAGTTTGGTAAATATATTGGTTTCAAATGGTTGTATAGCTGAAGAGAGGTGGCCTTTCAAAAGGCTCTTCAGTGCATAACTGGAGCCACCTTCTTTTCTGAAAACTTTCAAGCATTCAGGGTTTTCTACTGACACAATGAAAATCACTTCAAAATCACTCCAAAAAGGGCATAGGTATCAGACCTCATCTTGTGCACTGGACAAAAATGAATTTACTTGAGCAGATTTTCAGGACAAAATTAAACAAATGAACTTTAAATTTAGCAAAAAAAAAAAAGCCAGCATTTCCCTATGTATTCACCATGTATTTTGTATTCTCAAAGGAAAAACTAAAGAATGAGAAAAATAGACAAAAAAAGCGTAAAATAACACAAAAAATGACATGGGAATGAATGACAGGCAAACAAGCTGGAGATACGAGCAGAGAGAGAAAGCTGAACAATGGGCATGTCAGAGTCAACTGCTAATCTGTGATTAGATAGCGCCTCAGTTTGATAATACTCAAATGTGAGAGCAAAGGGAGAGACTCTTGCTCTGCTTCCTCTGTCACTCAAAAGATGCATGTGTGTGTGTGTGTGTGCATGTGTGTGTGCGAGATAGTATATTAACAAGGCAAATAGCTTCTCTGCCTTATCTTCCTCGCGGGGTAAAGCGATAAGGTCCAATGAGTGTGGGTCTCGGAAGCAGCCTGGTTCCCTTCAGGCCAGCTGACAGGAATAAGAAACAAAGCAGCACACATGAGCTCTAGGGACATTTCAGGGTTTCTAACAATAACCTTCTGCAGAACTGTGAGTGTGTAATGCCCCAGACAATTCAGCATTGTTGATGGACATACAGTAATATACTGTATAGTACAATATTGCACGTAAGGATGATTATGTAGCAGTCTTTTATTGAAATGGATCCAGTCCAGACAGTGTTGCCTCTTATACCTCTGATGATGGATATGATCTACTTTTGAGTGATTATACACTCAGTCAATAATGTTCTGATTGTCTGTGGGAAGTCCTTAACCTGATTAAAATTATTCTAATGCAGCACTGATAGGAAACAACATTATTTAGCATAAACGATCCTGGCTGGGATTTAATATTAGAAATACACCGTGAGCTTTGCTGTTCTAAGTTTGGTTTTAAACAAAGGGTTTTGATGCTCTGAGTAAGAATTCTCCACATGCTACAGTTTTACATTAGCATTCATTTAAGGGGACTGAACAAATGAACAATTCTCTCCCAATTCCCAGGCTGTGTTTCATCAATGATTATCTGCATGCTATTTGTCTGTCTTGACTAAATTAAGAATAGTCAAAGGAGAATTCAGGTATTTTCACTTATTTCAACCAGGGTCTGATCCTCATAGTTGTCTACTTTCTGACTAATTGTTCAATCTAAATTTGTACTCGCCACCTCTTCTAAAGAATCAGGGAATGCAACTCAAGCAAAACAATGTAAATCAAACAGCGTGAGCATTTTAAATGTAATCAAATATTAGATACTTTAGACACTGGATTCTGAGTCCGACCTACAGTAAACACAGACTTATAGACCTACAACTAAACCACCACAGACAACTATAACGACAACGATGTGAGCATCCACACTGGTGAACGACATCATTCTGTAAATAGTAGTGCCAAACATACACTGCACACTCCAGCTGTGTCAGAGTAAAACATAAAACACCGATTCAGAGAATGAGCCCGATGATTGCATCCCAGATGTCTTTCTTGTTAGCGTCTTGATAAATACTTTCTTTATTTAACCTTACTGCTGACTCTCTCCAGTCTCTCTGTCATCTGCCATGTTGAACACGACGTGCTGACCTGTGAGCTGGGCAGCAGGTCCACGGTGTATTGACCCGGTAACATTATTATTAAAGAGCAGAACACAAGCGCTGTCTGCCTGTGAACTCGGATGTGAAATCGGATGATTTTAATTGGCTCTCAGCATTTCTATCGTTCATCAGATTGCTCTGAAAGCGATCCAATAATATCGTTCGCCGCTGCCAAGATCATTATAGTTGTGGACTCCGTCATCCACTTGAGTAAGATTTTTTAAAATGATATATCACTCTTGGTGTGGACGTCCCTTTAGCCCTCTGGATTAGCTATTTAGGGGACCTAAGGGGACCTATTATGCTCTTCTGAGTTTTTCCTTTCTTAGAGTGTGTTATATAGATTTGTGCATGTAATGGTCTCCAGAGTCACAAGGATCAAAGTTTACATCAAAGGGAGAAACTCTGTCCGGGTAAAAACCCAATTTTCTCCTTTGTATGAAAGAGGAGTCCAGCCATTACTTCCTGGTCCTGCTGATGTCAATACTTTTCTCGGTGCTGTCCACCTGCAAGCTTGGCACGCCCCCACACAAGGCACAGCACATAACTATTTATGGTGAAGAGTTTACATTAGTTTTGTAGCCATGCTGAAAAGACAGTGTTCTTACTTTCCTGCAGAAATCTACTTCATTTTTCCATGGTTCTCCACTGCTCCAAACATTATAGTGTGATCCCGCACTCCAAGGAGGACTGCTTCAGAAACCACACACAGTTAGATGCTTCATTTTCACAACGGTTATTTCTGCAATTCACACTTGATGTGGCCGAACAGGAGACTCAGCCTGTCAGTCTGCATTGTTGTTGTGTATGTTAACCGCGTTATCTCGACCCAATCGAGACCTGATCATGTTAGTTAGAAGCAGCATAGCTAACCCTAACAGGGTGTTTCAGACAGAGGGTGAAGAGAGTACAGTATAAAATGTAAAGCAGAAGAAAAATAATGTCTTTTCAGAACATTAAAGCATGTAAATCTTTTTTAGTCGACACCAAGAATGAAATGATGAGCACTAAAAATGGCCATAATAGGTCCTCTGTAATGTGAATATAATGGTAACCAGTAGGCCTAATTTTCATTGAAGATATGCTTACAGTAGAGAGCTAGATCATGGTCATGGGTAAATAATAAAAATTTTAACACTGACTGACTTTTTTTTCTGTATTAGCACTGCATGTTGCATCAGCTCAATTAAAATATTGCATTTTTAATCTTATCTCACACTGTAAGCAAGTATGCTAATGTGTATCATTTTCACACCCGACCACCTGCCTTCATTTTTAGCTGAAACATTAATATTGCGTTTATTTTTTTTTTTAACTCTGCAAGATTTTTTTGCATGTGTTATCCCTCAACTAAATATAAGTGGAGATGAAAAGATAATGAAAACTAACATAGTAGCTTTTTACAGCCTACAGTTACATTTTCTTTGGCCCCAGAAACTCTTTAGTCCTTTACACACATTTTATTTTGTAGTTGAAAAACATCTCATTCCACATCTGGGAAGACTTTGAATCTGATAATATTTCAGTTATTAAAACATTTTTTGAACTTATATCGTTTCCTGTTTTGTGCCTCCATACAGTGGCTCTGTTGGCTTTTCCGCTGCCAGAGATCTGACACTCTCTTAGCAGCAACAAATAAATCATCCACCAAACTCTCACCAAAGAGATTATTCTTTACAACACTTTGTGGCTATTGTGTAGGATCTCTGCCATGTTTAAACACCGCTACTTGAAACTCTTGCTGACCTGACACAGTCGAGTCAAAGCAAAACATTGTTCCTGCAACAACTAGGCTGTTGCTTGGTATTATTATGCTGCAGCACACAATGCAGCAGTGTCTCTTTGACTGTTGTTTGGACGTTCAAATCAGCTAATTGTTCTGAGATGTATCTCTGGACGCTTAAAGCAGGGGACAAAAGCTGAAGATGAGATGGGGAGGAATTTGCAAATGTATGTCATAATCCATGTACAGATAGAGCAGTATCAGAGAAGTGTAGATGTATAGACCTCAAAATTGTATTCTTGGCCGGTGGTTCTTACTACTTTACTTTATCTCTATGCAGATGACTGACAAATGTTGCATTATGAAATTGACCAGCTGAGGCGAGCAGGGAGAGACTAACATCACTCTTACAAGCCCATGAAGAAGAGTTAATACGATACTGCCGGTAATGAACATCATTTGATGGTTGCAGATCTCTGAAAGCACTCACTGTGTGTGTGTGTGTGTGTGTGTGTGTCTCGACAAAAGCCAAGTAAGGTGAAAATAAAGCAGTGTGTGCTGTAGCAATTACACAGTCTGCCAAAGCACAGCGGGAGGAAAGGCTTGGTTCCTATTCTGACCAAGTGAGTGTGTGTGTGTGTGTGTGTGTGTGTGTGTGTGTGTGTTTGTGTAGTTGTTAGGAGGCTACAAAGTCGGGCCTCACAACGAGCTGAATTACACGCATGCTTGCAGGAAAAGACCCACACACACACACTCACACCCACACAAACACACACACTGATAAAGGCTTTGGTAAGCCACTGAAAAAGAGGGAGGACTCAGCCCAGGTGTGACCCTGTTGACCAAACCAATTTTCCCCTTGTCAAGCAGTCTACTGCTGAGAGTGGGTGTGTGTTTCTGACTGTGAATGTGCGTGTGTGTGTTTGAGACGGAAAGAAGTAGAGTATGTACTAATAATGTAGTGAAGAAACAATGTGACAGACTGGTCCGAAGGACATACAATACAGGGTCCTCGACAGACACATCTTTAACCCAGAATGAAAGGTGTGTGCGTGTGTGTGTGCGTGTGTGTGTAACACAACATGGGTTATCACAGTTCCAGTTTCCTGTCTACTCAAGAGGCTAATCCCATTACACCAGACGGCTGACATGAACTGCAGCTTTAGCCTATGGACACTGACATGAACAATGAGATTAGGTGCAACTTGAGGGTCATGGCTGTTACATCTAAACAAGAATTTAACTGCACTGTATGTTGTATAATGACTACAGAGGTTGATGAATCTTACACGTCTGATCTTATATGTGAGGAGAACTTTAATTATCTGGCAGCAAAAGGTGCAAAACCAGTTTATATACAGTACAAAGGTCTGGGAACAAACTGGGCCGGATTCATGAAAAAAGACACATTTTACATAAAAGATGTGTAAAATTGTATCTGGAACTGAAAAACACAAATTTACAGACAAAATTAAAGAAACAAAGGTGTCAAAACCAGGTTCTTTCTGAGAGAACACACTGTGTCTAACAAAAGCTGCCCAACTATAGACACCAAAAAGGAAAATCAACATCAAAAATGAATAGTTACGAGACTGTGTGACAGCAGATTCATCTGAGTGTCTTATCTAACAAAAGGAACATTATGGAAAAAACCTCTAAACTTCTGACCTCGAAAACCACTGCTAAAATAGAGCGTTATCCTCATCACTCACGATGTGTCGACACAAATCTGTCAGTTACTGTTACTGTGAGTTAATGTAATGTAGGCAGGGCCCTTAGTGTTCAGCCAGTGAGTGAGCTTGAAGCAATGTATATGTGAATGTGTGTGTCAATGTTTGAGATAGCTTAAAACAAATAAAGAATTAACACAAAATTTAAAGAGTCTCCAGGATCACGGGTTCAGTGCACAACATGTGATGTATGTCTTAAATCTACAGTGTATGCAGTTCACCATAAACTGGTAAAAGGATCATTATTAGTATCATTTAGACACAATTTTTTATTGTAGCTTTAACTGTTAATGACACAAAATCATGTTTGTATAATTGTGTTTCCTTAAAAGTAACTTAATCTTATCTTATGCCATCCTTCATAAACACTTGTCTTTATCGTTATCATTACATTATCTTGCCTCATGTCACCGACATACTGTATTCTCTCATATTACTTTTTCTTGCTGTACATCATCATCGTGTTCTGTCCTATTGTTCCATCCACTCCAGTTTATCTCTATTTATTTTCCAGTGTTTGACTTCAAACATTCATCATCACTTCACTTATCTCGTTTTGCATCCTTTTAATCCAGCTTTATTATAAGAAATAAAAAAAAACAGGACATATCTAAAAATACACACAGTGAGCCCTTGTTGCATTTAACTGCTGATCCCTGTGTGATCAGTGATACAATCACTTTGTTGCATGACCTTTACAATATCAAATACATGTAGTGTGTGTTTGTGTGTGTGTGTGTGTGTGTGTGTGTGTGTGTGTGTGTGTGTGTGTGTGTGTGTGTGTGTGTGTGTCTTCCCCTCCATCTACTGATCCACTGAACCGAGTTTCTTATCTAAAGTGGTTTTGGTCAGTCAGGCTCAGAAGGTAATAATAACCTTGTGGCAATGTTACAAGTACACACCTGCATATTTCACCTTTAATGCGTGTGCGCACACGTGTGCATGTGTGTGCGTGTGATTTGTCTAAGTGTGTTCATAAATGACTGTTGAACTCTAACCGTAACCGTTTTTATTGGTTTTACGGTTTTAATCCACTACCTATTTATTGTTTAATCTATTTTTAGGGATGATTATATTGTACATTAACAATACACTGATTAACTTACATTCCTAAATATGTGTCAATAGCTTCAACATGTGGACATCTCATTTTCATCCAAATTCCCGGTTAAGCTCTTCATATCTTTATTGCTAATGCAGCTCTATACTAAAACCCCAACTGTCTCCAAGTTGTGACTGACTTTTTTTTTTTTGTCACTCAAATATTATTGAACATCAGTTGTGTTACAATAGCAGCACAGAATAAACCCTGACAGTGACTTGTTCATTTTGGCCTCTGTAGACAGGCTTTTCCCTGGCTCCAGGAACAACTGAAGAGCTCTATTTTAGACTGGATTTTTTTCCCTTTGAAGTTGCTGTGATGTGAGCGTTGTACTGTGCGAGGCACTACAAAGACCAGCCTGTGTTTATACCCATTATAAGAGGGACATAGGCTACCTTTCACTTCTTTAATCTAATCTGGTGAATGTTTTTGATTCTCGTGGCTTCGCGGCATTAACAGTGCTCAGGTTTCTGGCATTGAAAATACAATGTTCACCCAACCAGCTGAGCCACCATGGGAACTCAACTCCTAACACTACTCTGTTACTGCTTTAGTTGACCTATTTTATAAAGAGAGAATTGACCCCTTGCAGGCTTGTTAGCTATGGCCTGATTAGTTTCTGGTAACAGTCACGGGAAGAACGCAATATGAGGCCTACAGATGATTGGAACAGATAATTGGAAGGGTGGTGCCATTGGTCAATTTATCAGTTGGTGGATCAACAAGAAATGAATGTACATGAACTTTGACAACTACTTTATCAGTTTCACAGCAAAACACCAAACATTTGCTGTTTTTTTTCAAATATGAGGATCTTTTGCTTCCTTCCAACTTTATCTCATTGTAAATGGAATATATCTGAGTTTCTCAGCTCTGGGAAAAAGTCAAAGTTTAAAAATACAGTTGTTTATTCAGTGTATATTATATACTTCCAACACGCTAAGATTACCAATTTATTAATTTAATCTAAGTGTTTTAATTTCAGATTTTAATCAAATCATTGTCTCTAATTTGGATTTAATTAAATTGGCAGAAATAGACAAATATTAAAAATTCAATGTAAATGTAAAAGAGGGAATCTAGGGAATACATGAACACCATGACTTTTGTGTTGTACACAGTTGGTTGCATGGTCCCCTATGGAAGTGCATACAGTAGAATAAGATAATAGTCCTCAAACTGCTCTTGATTAACAGGCCGGTACTTATGGTACATTATGGTAATATGCAAATAAATGTTTAATACTGCACTTCTATATGTGGTTGTGTCTAAATAAGAAAAACAACTTGTGGTTCAAGTATGTAGTTTAGCCCAAATGTGGAAATATTATTTACCTTAAAAAAAAGGAGTTTTGTTGATTTAGCTTGAAAATATTGCATGAATCGAGTTTTTCCAAGTTTAAATTGAGTGGAGATGACTCAGTAATCATTACCAGTTGTAGTCCGACTGGTTGGTTGAGCTCTATACAGACAAAAGCTTTACACTCATGAACCACAGGCTTATCAGGATGCTGCGAATGAATTCAAACCTGTCTCATATCTGGGTGGTTGCATCACAACATATTCAGCAAGTCAGCAAAAGTCAGTGAGGGGAAAAATTAACAGGAAGAACTGAAGAGTTCTCATGACTCGAGAGGCGACGCAGACAGAGCAGAAGTGTGTCTCACATTTGTCAGACTCTACTCTTTCCTCTTCTCTGCCCTCAATCCTCCTCCCTGCATCTGTAGCCCTGTTCGCTCTCCTCAGAACAGATTAGACCAGTCTAAAAAGAGATTAAGATAGATATCCAGAAAATTCATTCTCTACGGTTAGCAAATAACCTTAACTTGGATGTGTGTGTGTCAGTGTGTGTGGATATGTAAGGCGCTTTTCTTGGGCACAGCAGGAGGATTGCAGAGATGGCCAAAAGGGGAAAAGGGATGGGGGTGGTTGTTTTCCTCTTCCCATCCCTCCCGTAAAGCCAATTCTCTCACTGAGTGAATGGGATTTCTTGAAGATAGAAGAGAGAAGCTGTCTGCTGGCTCCACCCTGCACACTGCATTACCTGTGTGTGTGTGTGTGTGTGTGTGTGTGTGTGTGTGTGTGTGTGTGTGTGTGTGTGTGTTTGAATGGGCTGTCAGTGGTCAGTAGTGCAGGTTGTAGTGCTGACCTGCACAGCGAGAGGTCACAGATGGGATTACACTGTAGGTGGCTTTGTGTCATGAGCTTGCCCTTGCCAGTGAGTGTGAGTGTGTCTGTATCAGAGCCTGGTATTGATAGAAAGTCTCATGTGTAAATAGCTCAATATGAAGAGATGGACAGGGAAAAGATCAGTGGTTCATGGATGGGTTATGCTAGAAAAGAAACAGTTGTCCGACCCTAGCGGAAATCAAATGTGTGTATAGTTGTTCTGGAAGGTGGAGCAAAAAAACTGGCCTTGAAAGAGAGGAGGAAGATGTCATATATTTGTATAACAAGATAAAAGTGCATATTTTCAGACAGTTTCTCCTGGAATTCCTCTATATTGTTGTACTGTGTTGCAAAAGAAAAGTGTACGTTGTGAGAACGAAGCTCAAACCTCACCAGAAATGGTCAGCTCCACCCCAATTTGACATCAGAAAGATGTGAGAGAAGAGGGTTTCTGAAGCCGTTCAACCATCGACAGAAGAAAAGCAGAAAACCTCACATTTTAGAAGCTGTAGGCAAAGAATGTTTAGCATTCAGCCAGAAAAAATTAGTTACTATCACAACTTAATGGATCAACCAGTTGTCAAAATTGTTGCAATTCTATCGACTAACAGATTCATCGAATAATCGTCCCAGCTTTAGACACATTCATTCATTTACTATGAATACCATGTAGGACATGTAGGTTTTAACAGCATCCTTCTTACAAAGATAAAAACTGAATCAATGGAGGAAACTCCCCTTTGTTTTTCTTCAGGAACAAGGAGGGGCCTGTCCTATCATGCATTAAGCAAAAAGTACAGACACACTCTTAACACGTCACCAGTGGACCAAGATAATTGTATCCAAATTCTTACGTGCAGTGGCGAGTCTTCCATTCACCTAAGTTGCATGTCTTAAGACTGCAGGAGGAGACTTTCAGGAGGAATTTACAAGAACATGAGGAAGAAATTTGCAAAACACTTGAATTCTTAATTAACTGAACGGAAAGAGCTCAGTGTGAATTCCAGAAGAACACAGACAGATAAATATAGACATAGGTAAAGGGGGTACATCTGCATGAGAGTCCTATGACTTTACTTACATATTTGTGAATAAAAAATGTGTGTATCAAGAAGACAATTATACAAGATTTATCCATTTGCTGGATGCTTTCAAGTCTAAAGTATGAGCCTACAGTGCAACGCCTGCATGTATTTTTAACATGACAGGTCCCAGTGGAAATCAAAAATTCCATGCCTGTCTGTAACTGCCTTGTTCTAGCAAAAGGAAAAATAAAACACTGGAGAATGAGTGAGAAGTGCAGCGAAATGTCAAAATACCCATCCAGCTTTGTATCCCTCTCTTCCCTCAATCCAGTGGCTGCACAATGAAATAGGATGGAGGAAATAGAGAGCTGTGGTTGTGTGTGTATCATGCTCGATGGGTGTCTGATTGGACGTCACACTCTCAGGAGGCGGTCCGTCAGAGCGGGTTGCTCTTGGCTGCCTCTTTGTTCATGCACGTGTGTGTGTGCGTGTGTGTTTTGTGCCATGCGTGTGTTTCTGTGATCCTGCCTGTAGGTATCCACTCTACATTCCGTTCAGGCCAGAGATTAAGAGGTGTCTGTCTCTTCACTGTCTGTGTTCGAGCACAGCGTTTGGCTGCTTCTCTCCGTCTGAATCCTACCTATGGCCATCACAGGAAATATCTTTGTACGTTCAACAGTAAAATCAAATGTACTTTCAACTAACATCGTAGAAAAAATACATTTTCTCACGCCAACCAGCCACCTATTGTCACACACTGCTTTCTTCCTACTTCTCTTCCTGTTGTATTTTCCATAATCTGGGTTGAACCTCATTATTCTATCTTTGTGTCTCTTTTATAATTCCTTCACTCATCTCATTTGTTGTTTCTCAACACTGAACTTTTGCTCTTCAGTGTCGTTTGGATATGGTCGGTCTAATTACACTGTGATGGATGTTAATTGAGGGCACATGGGGGCAAATGAGGCAACAGACTGAACACATTTCAACATATCAGACACCATATTCCCTCTTATAATTAAAACAAATTCCTACATTTGAGTTATTTTACTGTGTACAGATTTTAGTCTTTGTTGAGTCATGCTCACTCATCAACATCATTATGTAGTACCAGAGGGGGAACTGGCTATATGTTATATCTCGATACAGTCCAGTCCAGTTTAATAATAATTGATCAAATTATTGTATTTTACGTTTCAGTTATAAGTGATGCAGTCACTTCTATTTGTCACATGCCAAGGTGCAATGTACAGTAAGCAAAGCAATGAAATGAGGGTCCAACTCAGCAGCAGGGTAGACTGTGCAAAACTGAGAAAAAAAAAAGAAATGTATATATTATATTTTAGATATGATTGAGTTAGTTTCAGCGGTGGACTGAAGAGGCAAGCTCTCACATCTGATATCATATCTGATTTAATGTCAAATGAAGGTTTTCCACACTTTTGTTTTGTAGCTATGACCTAACCTAAATCCCAGGCTACAGAAAGCCAAGAGCTAGCTTAACCTCATTTTATTCATTACTCATAATTCATTAACCCAGGGCTAATAGTAAATGCTGGGTTATGAATCACACTTCACTGAGCCCAGGGTGAACATCCTCAAACTGCTGACAACATGCAATTTATCTCAATTTGTTTGAACAATAAACATTTAATTGCTTTGGTTCAATCCTTGACCCACACTAGTGATCCTAGCCTTTTGTTTTTGGGGATAGGTCTGCCCTGGAGAGAGGCTTAGTAAGCCCGGTGGGTGCTGTAAAATCAAAGCTTACACAGGGCTACGGCGCTAATGGTGTGAAAGGTCCTTTTCATGTGTGCATCATGTGTACTTCTTGCTGTCCTTAAGATGGACTTCAAAATAACCAACATGATGGAGCATCTCTTGCTGCTTGTTACTTTGTAAAAGTTTTCACAGAGTGTCACCAGCACTTGTAAGAAGTGAAGTAAAGAAGCCACATAATCTGATCTTTTAAGCAAGCAGCTGTTTCAACTTACCACCCTATCAGCCATATGGCTGGGCAACACATCAAAAAATAAATAAAAAAACTTTGTACATCTCGACACCCTGCTGTTTCCCAACTTCAGTGAAGTGCAGTCTACTTGTTTGTAGGCCTGTCCATCACAGTCTGCCTTTTATTTTTCCAGCCTTGATTTTGGCTTGTCGCTTGTTCCGCTTAATGCTGTTTTTTTGCCATATCGGACTGACCGTGAATCCAATCTACTAGGAGAAATATAATATTTAGTGAAGCTCTTGCTGGCAAATACTGCAGGAAAGGGGAGATATTTGTAGGCTCTGGTATCACTTGTCATCAGGGAGTGCAGAAGTGTCCAAACACAGACAGGAAAATGGGAGAAGACTTTTCTCTGTGGAGGTATTTCAGACAACAAGGTAATGTTTGTCTTGAATAAATAGCTTAGATGACAGAAACATGGGAAAAAGTGATTATGGCAGAATAACATGCCAACAGACCCAGTTAAGAATTAGCCAATAAATGCTAATGCGGACATGCAAGTTAACCTGGTTGACGCCTCAGTAATTGAGGTAGGAAAATGACTGAAGAAACCTCAATTAAATCTGTGAAATTGTTGTTTTAACAACCATGTGTTATAGGTTTAATGGAGGGTTATGAGTCTATTTTCTGATGAACTCACATAAAACTACATAACAGCAGCCTGGTATCCTTTAATGACCCTGTCTGAATCTCAATTAGTTTTGAAAGCTTCAAGGACCCCTACTGTAATCCACTCACACTCAATTTGAAACAATAGCATTAATAAGTAATTGCATGATTTGATCACCAAGGCTGGGTATTAAAGTGTAAGATGAATACTCGCCTGATTGCAGATCAGAGAGTTGCTGAGATTTGTGAATAAACTTGGGGAAAGCAAACTTAATGGAGACCAATCAATTAGCAGAGGGAGCTGGCGAAGGCGCGCTGTGCTCGTCTGAGCCAGGCCCGCGCAGCTTCTCGTGCCATCTGATCAATCACTGAAAATAAAAACCTTTCAGGAAATTAATCAAGGCCTGGCAACAGGAACCTAAAGTTCAGCTAATTTCTGTTGTTCAGGCCACAGAAACCCACAGAACAACCAAACTGCGCCAAGTCGAATCAGTCAAACACAGATCCATGTGGTGCAGTGGAAAGCAAAGACACTTTCTGCAGACAAATGCCAACAGCGCTGAGTGACGCTATTAGCCTGACTGTCCATATAACCTGTGGTTCATACACACATTTTCTGGCTGAACAGAGAACCAGGTTTGTGTTTCCTCTATGCTTTATGCATGGTCATGATAATATACCACTGATTCCTGGTTTATTTATTGTATTTTCTTATATCTATCATTTCGTTAGCAACAAAGGGCTGAGTTAGCCAAATCTAGGCAGCTACATGTAGGTTTATTGCTGGTTTATTGTGAAGTCAATTCTCTTTATTAAACAGACTAATATGAAGAAAGAGGAAATTTTTTACTAAAAATACCATTAAAAATACTAGGGCTGCACAATATGCAAAAACTATCATAATAATATTATATATTATTATATATATCATTATGTTAATTTGGGAGATATTGCAATATGCAATTTCAGTTGGAATGGTCATTTTTACATTTAATTTTCACTGAAAAAAATTGGAAATGATGGTTAGATTTGTGCTGGGCCTTGTAATAAACAAACATGCTCCTTTTACATCTGGAGAATAGGATCTGTAGACTGGGGCGTGGTGCTAACAATGCTCAACAATGCTGTGACACCTTTTACCTTTAGCAAAAAAATTGCAGCCTGCGATTTGGATAGTGCACTTGACCATATTGCGATTTCAGTTATATTTCCATTAATTATGTTGCCCTAAAAAAATTACCACCTGAATATACTAACTCAGACTGTTGAAGCCTTATATTTGCTTTGGCTGAATGGAGCTCAGACTGTGGATTTTGCCCCCCCCCCCCCTTCTCAGACAGTGTTAATGTAATAGCTGTTCTATAAAAGGTATAAACCAAACCTGTTATGGTCTGACTGAAGCAAGATCAGTGAAGAACAGCGTTGACATCCTCAGCTTTAAAGTCACTAACTGGAATTTTATCAAAAAACAATAAATACTTCATCAGTAAAGACAATGGGATCATGGATTATTTCCACAGCTCCTGCCCCTAAATGCCCTGTATAAATTTTGCTGCTAAACTTCACTTCTAATTGCCTCTGTGTCTAAAGGAGGTCTGAAAGACACCTGAGTCAAACCTCTGCTTTGGTTAACCACTGACAGGATTTTCTCTTTAAATCTAGGTTGTTCTAAGGGATGAGGGATGCAGCTGTGACACTCATCCCCGCCATTACCAGATTACTCTGTCAGACACAACTAAAGGAGATTGGGATTAGTTTTCATCACAATCAAGCACAATCATTGCTGTTCATTATAATCATGCTGGGATAAGGGTTTGGCAATGATGAAAAGCCCCTCCTATAATGAATACTGGCAAATTTAAAAAGAAAAAAAAGCCGGTCTTCACAGCGGGGATTTGTTGACTCTTGGAGATGACAATTTGAATGTAACACACTACATTCACCTAATGAAGAAATTACTTGAGGTTGTCATTGTGTTTGTAGTGAGTATGCATACTGTATATGAGCACTAACAGGGATTGTTGCTCAATACCCATGATACTAACATCACCTTACCATGATATATTTCTGTTTTAGCTGTTCTGTATTTCTACATGTGTTCCTCATTTGCAATTCTTCCATCCAATCCCTCTTTACTTTCCTTTTTCTATAAATCCATACTTCTGTTATAGTTTTTTTACCATCATCTCTCCCCATTTGTCATCCTCATTCCTTCATTCCTTGATGTCTTCTTTTTCCTATTTTCATTGATCCTTTCCTGCCTCATGAATTTTCTTGTTCTTCCTCTGATTCCTTCCCTTTATTCATTCTCAACTTCTTTTTACTTCGATTCCTGTGTTTAGCTCCTTTAGTTTCTATTTCATTTCTTATTTCCATTTCTCTTAATCCTTAATTTCTGTTTTACTTTGACCTCTACTTACACTAGCTGTACCTTGAAACTATACTACATACTAATGGTTATGATTATATAGTTTGTTCATTTTGGAAAAGTGTTAAACTATACTCTAAATCAGCCAGTATGCATGTTGATGATGTGCACTATTCCGCACATTAAAGGAGTTTCTCACAGATGGATTAAAGTAAAAGAAATTAAAATTACAGATTTGAAGTGATAGAGACACAGACATAGGATCTGGCTCTCTATCACTTCAAATCTTTTTCCCTTTCCTCCATCAATCGTCACCTTCCTTTGTCTCTCAGGTCTCTCCTCTCTCCTTATTTTCCCCTTCAGTATCTTCCTTCATGCGCGGCTTCCTCCTTCCTTTTCTCTCCCCCTCTCTGTATCTTACGTTCTTTTTTGCTGTTGTCTGTCCTTTATCTGTCCTTCCCCCCTTGTAGCACTTAGTTTAGATTAGCAGAGCAACTGGAAGCCTTTTATTTTGTCCATTGTTTACTTCCTTCCTACCTTCCTTCCCTCCTTCCCTTTCTTCAGCAGATGAGGTTACATGCTGTGATCTGTATGCAGGAAGGGACGTTAAAAGCCTGCCAGTAGGGTGCATACAGCCAGTACCAGCTGTACTTTTACTGATCAAATTTTCATCAAAGGCCCAGGCCTCTTTGAGTCAGAGCCAGACAAGAACCGACAGGGAGAGAGACAGAGAGACTCCACTCCTCTAGCTGCTCCTTGTGTCTGTCTCTAACACCTCTCATCACTCTTTGACTCCTCATCCATCATCCTCCTCAAGCCAAAAAAAAATAATCTCTTTTTTGTTTTCCATCCGTCAGCCTGAAAAAAGAAAAAAAAAATAAAGAAAACTACAAAACACATTTCAGCTCAGACTGCTGACAGCATGTGAGATCATGGCTGGTGTGGCGATTGACCACAACCACTCTGACATCTAAGGTGAATCAAACCAAATAAAGCTGTTGATTTCAAAAACTGAATTTTTTAGCTGAAAGCAGTTGAACTGTCGTATGAAGTTTCAATCTAAGTAAAAGTAACCAAAGCATTGAAATCTGTTGAAATGACAGTTAAACTGTCAGTGGTATATACAAGACATACAGATTGTCACTTCAACTGTTTACAGTGCACTTAAACCATTCATTGCACAAATTCAATTTCTTCCATCTTTTACGATTCAAGACATTTTAACTTGCTTGTACGTCTTTCTCTTTGAATGATAGTTCAGCTGCTTTCATCTTTGACACTTTAGCTGACACTTCTGCTGTTTTTAGTGCTTACAAACTGACAATTCAACAGTCTGCAGGGTTTAAAGTGTTTTCAGTACTTACACTTCAGTAGCTTTCAACTGCTTCCAGCTCGGACAGGCAAACCAAACACTTCAAATCCTTTCAGTGCTTCACCTTCAACTGACACTTCAAGTGCTTCAACTTAAACTGCGACATCTCAGATGCTAACAATTCACATCTAAAGACATTTTAACCGGTTTACAGTGTTTGCACCTGCAATTTTCAAAGTAAAAGCACACAGAAAATTGCGTTTTTTGTAGTAAGATAAGGTAAGGTCTTTTTTTTGTTTTGGAGACAAAGTCAATCCAAATTCTTCAGAAGTATTGTACTAATGTCTATATGACAAAAATAATAATAAAGGCACCTCAGAGGATATTACTTATCAGGACACATACTATAATGTGGTCCTATCAAGTTTCAGGATTATGTGAGAGAAAAAAATAAAATCAGTTTTCAGTTTGTCATTACGGAATACTTTCACTTGGCCTTGTGTTGACAAGATTTCCCATCTCAAATGAATTTTCTTTCAATTCAGACAGCAACATAACAGAATGCAGAACAAGTCTCTCTAAGATCATACGCTAATCTTCTCTATTCACCTGACAGTCTCTCTATCTGCTCCGTGTTTCTCTTTGGGTCTGAGGGTTCATCTTCTCTGGAGGTCGGCTACACTCTCATCGAACAGACATTCCAAATGTGGAGTAACCACTAACCACTGTTCAGCATTTTACTATTAAAAACCACCCAGCACAAATGTACCTGCAGTATAGCTCCACTTTATCTACAACAGCTTTTATCAGGAGTGTATTGCCAAAGTACTGGTTTTGAAGGTTCAGAGAAAAAAACCCTCCTAAAATGTATGATGTAACACACTCTTGTAAAAACTCTGCTCAAAACAGGTTTTATAAAATAAAATAACATCAAAACGTAATAATAACATAGATCAAACAGTTTGTGAATGTAAACTGGATTTCTTTGGGTTTTGGACAGTTGCTTGGACAAAACAAGCAAAATGAACATGTAACTTTGGAGTTTCTGAAACTTTGATTGGCATTTATCGCTATTTTTAGCAGTTTACAGTCCCTGTGATTAATTAATTATCATCAGACTAACTGATAATAAAAAAATCATGCATCTCCTCCTTAACTTTCACTGGACCCAACAGATTTTGACGCTGTTGGCCCTCTGACCTCCTACATCCCCTTCAGCTCCACCGAGCTGTCCTTCAGCTCTACACCACCAGTCATTCAGTGCTCAACCACCAGCAACATTCAGTCATCCTGTTCATCAGCAACCTTCAGTCCTCCGAGGCCACCCATCAGCCCATCCATCTACCACCTCCATCCTTCAGGGGTCCCTGACCTGGACCTGAACCAGAGGGACCTCTCAAGGTTTTGATGAATTACAGGAAGGCCCTGAACTGATTGACTCTCATAAGAAAAAAAAAGAAGAAGAAATGGAGCCAACAGTGACGGCTGAGAAATGATGAGGAGTCACAGTTGGGCGTCACACCTGTTGAGAGGATTAGTGAAGATGATCGGCAAGCTACTGTTTCCAATGCTGCAGCTTTTCTTATGATGCTAATTAAAATAAATGTAGGTAATTCAGTCTCATCTTTCGAACATTTAAATATAAGCTTTTGTTACTTTGCTTTTGGCTCAACTACAGTTTTCAGTATAATGAGTATTTTGTATTGTAATGTATAGTTTCATAATCTGTCTAATGTTTACAATTTGAAACAATTTTCAAAGCAAAAAAAGGTAATTACTGCCGAGATCCAGCACTTGAATTGTGATGATCTGCTACTTCTCTTTCCCTTTATCTGATTCTATTTCATTGGATTTTAGGTTTTATTGCACAAAACAAGGACTTTGAAGAGACTTCGTCTTGGGCTTCAGGAACTTTGTCATTACTTTGAAACATTATATATAGATCAAAATAAGCAATGAAAAGATAAAAAAATCAATTGATGTTTTATTGATAATGTAAATACTTGTTAATTGCAACTCTACTGGTGTTTAAAGTCCATTTAAAGCACTGTATAGGTTTTAAATTACTGTGGAGACACATTTGCACGCTTATTTTATACAGTATGTGTTATATTGTCTTACATTGGTATTGGCTTTGGGGAATTACTGAAAATGATAAATGAATAAGATTTGGTTTAATATTGTAAGATGTTGACAAAAGAGTTGTGAAGATATAAAGCTGTGCTAAAATACTTTGAACTTGTTAAGTAATGCTCAAATATCTTTCTTCTTCTCAACTGAACAACTTTGCAGCCGCAACTTTGCTTTAGAAAATGTTCCTCAAATAACAATTATTGTTCTCATTGGTGTCATTATTGCCAGCTTCGTGCCACAGCCCTCTACATCCAGCACTTGACAAATAAGAAATAATGTTCCTCTAGAATTTTCTGTGTGTGCTGAAGCGCTGAAATGCTCATTGAGTTTGTAAATGGGTTTTGCTACCAGAGAGCTCCCAATCTGACTCCTGCGGGCACCCCCCCCCCCCCCCCCCCCCCCTCTCTCCCGGCTAATAAGCCTCACAACTCTGGTTTCACTCACTGCTAGGTTGATTGTGTCGATTATGCGCGTATATAGGAGAGTGTTTACACCTGCATCTGCGTATTAAAGAGCAGATTAATGCGGCATTGTCGACAGGGGTGAAGATCAAAGTCACTCAGAGTGAAATCCCACCTGGTGACATCAGTTTAAAAACAGAAATGAAGTCTGAAGCTCTTTCAGTTGAAAAAAAAATCTCTCTGCAGGTACCAGGTTTTGAGGTTTTGGGTGGTTTAAAAGCTTTTCTGCACAATCCATTCATTGGTGGGGTCTTAACTTTCATTAAGAGGCTGAGGCGCGTAATTAAAAGAGAGAAAGAAGAGGAGATATTGAGGAAGAGCGAGTTTAACGTGAAATCCCCGCACACTGGCAGACCTGAGTGTAATACCTGCTGATGTCATTTTCACAGCCTCTTGTCACTAAGCAGATTCACACAAAACACTGTGCACACAGACACAGCACGAGTGGCACTATGAGGAAAGTGAGAAGCCCTATGGAATCTCGCTGCACTCATTTTTTTCTCAGTAAAGCAAGTCTAGAGCAATAATTTGTCAGCAGCCAGACACTTCAGGACATATTCTGCCCCCCAAGGCTGATGGAACACCACCTCTTCTTCTCCCTTTCAACTAAAAGAAAGTTACTCTTTAAAAGTACAACAGTGAAACAAGGGTATTTTCCATTATCTGAGGCACCTGTTAGTTCACTGACACTGAAGACAGCGCTGTGTGAAAAACTATAGAGCTCAATGCGAACCATTTCGATTCAAACTGTTGTATCTTCAATCTGCCACCACAGAAGATGAGATCCAAGAGCAGCAACATTTACGCTCGTCCTCCAGCCATATTAAAGCAGTCAACAGTTTGTTCTCGCTGTAGTCTATTCTGGCTGGAAGCAAACTAATCGAACTACATAAGAGAGCACCTGCGCTTCGAAAGAGAACTTACCATGGCACTGGCTAATGGGATATATTTATCTGCACCAGCAATTAAAAGGGGATATTATGTAAGATATAGAGCATATAAAAGCACTCATTCACTCACTCACTTGTCCATCATCCGCTCTGTACCATCTGTTTGATCAATCAGCCTGCAGTACAGGCAACAGAAGTCCCTCTTCAAAGTCTCATTCACTGCAGAGTCGTTGTGAGAACACACTACAGGAAGCTTGTGGATGTTTCTTACCTCTTTTCCAGACAGGTAGTAGGCGGACAGCAGACCTCCGACAAACCGGATGTTCACCTCAAACACAGACACCTCTGCGTTCTGCATCAGAGACAAAAGAAAAGAAATATGAAACACTGCTACTCATGAATATACGTTTCTCCTGCTACTGACAGTGAATTACGAAAAACTCAACGGTGGAATGATTCTGGGCTTTTTTGTTGTGTTTGGAGGAGGATTAGTCTGAGGTTTCAGACAGATGTTTTTCGATTGAAGTAGCCAAAAGTTGATACTGAATAAATTTAAAAAGTGGCTTATTCACTCCTGCTGTGAATGAGTGACAACTGAGCATGATTAATAAATGAGCTACTGAAGTGTTAAGAAAGAGATCTAGGAATATGCATGTGTTTAAAGTGTACGGGATGTGTGAGGATAACTTCGCTGCATGAGAAGTTTTTAACAGAATTATTTTTACCCTGAACTGTGGATGCTTCAGTAATCATCACACAATAATTTCATATATCTAAAGCTGTAGTAGCAGAGCAGCTCTGTGTTAGACAGTCATTCAGTCAGTCAGTATGTCAGTCAGTCAGTCAGTCAGTCAGTCAGTCAGTCAACCATTTGAGTCCAGACTGAAATATGGATTGCCATGAATTTTGTACAGACATTAAACAGGTGCCCAGAGGATGGATCTGTCTGATATTTGGACATCCCCTATCTTTTCCTCCAGCGTCTCAATGAGCGAGCGACATATGTGATTTCAGAGTGAAATATCTCAACAACAGTTGTGGATGGAGTGGGGTGATAAATTGTGCTGCGTCTAAACATACGATGCCTCCATTTCTGGACGTTTTTTTTTTTTCCAGAGAAAATGGGACAAATAATAACAAAAAAAATAGTCTCAGCAGCAGAACAATGAAGCTTCATCTCTCTCTCTCTCTCTCTCTCTCTCTTTCTCTCTCTCTCCCCCTTGCTCTTCACATCTTTGCAAACAAATTCCTAAGTCAGATGAAGTTTTTGTGTTTGACTGACAGCTCTCATAAGTCACTGCTGTCAGCCAGAGATAGGACAATAGACTCTGTCCTGTAGAAAAAACAAATTATATGTCATACAAAATGTGTCCTGTCAGTTTCCCACCAACTCGGAGTGACTGCTTGAGGAGATAGATTGTGTAGCCAATTCATCCTAATTAAAATTTAATTATTTCCTCTACGACACACAGGCAGCTCTAATGCAAAAGGACAATATTATTTCTTCATACTGCCTTTCGTCGTTTAGCAGTTTTAATAAGCTAAAGTGAAATATTGTTTTATATTAATAACTATTTCAGCTCTAAATATTGTATTCTTGAGTGAACATTGACGGCAGTGTGTTGTGCCACTGCCTTCAGCAGCCATCACTACTTTAAACTGTTCAACAATGACCCTCCGAGTCAGCAGTTGTGTGACGTCGTCTCATTCCTGCAAGAAGGCCTGACGAGGTTGGCAGGCGAGGAGTGGAGTCTCCTGATGTGGCAACATTTAATCCATTACAGAGAGCACAGGAAACTGACTAAGCACGGCCTTTTCCTAACACAACTATTTAATGGTTGTAACAAGATGAGGTAATGTTCCTACTAGACCTCTTTAGATGAAAGTGTATGATTTATTTTGCAATTGGATAGTTGTGTCACTGAACAAGCTCATAAAAGCTTACATTAAAACCATAGTTTTTCATTACATTACAGTTTTTACCCATCGTCCTCTTTATATCTTAAATCCTGAGTTGTGTTTCAGAGCATTTCAGTTCTGACAGAATACGTCTCAGGAGTGTGATAAACCTTGTGCTCCTGCTCTCTGGCTTTAAATAGATTTAAAAGTGTTGCTTAGCTGCTTGGATAGAGAAAAAAAAATGGCAGTGACCCGTGTGGCTCCTGCACTGGGACTCTGAGTGAAGTGTTGGAGTTATAATCATGTTTTCTCAGGTTTTGCAATGCTGGCAAAAAAAACAAAAAGAAAAGTCATTGTACTTTCAAGACTAGAGAATAATACTGAAGTCATGCCAGTTATTGTCTCTACTTTAAACCCACATTAACATTTAACTGAAAAGTGACTCAAAGGAGCACAAAACTATGACAAACTGCTGTCATTTTATTGTATTTTGGTGTGTTTACTGACAATTCAAAGCCACTAAGTACCTTTGTACTTTGCTTAGGGACTCCTGTATTGATGTAGTCATGCTGCACAAACATTATGTATACTGTATCTGGATTTTGTCATTTCTAACTTCCCATTTGCTACTTCATGTCCAGAGAGACACACTCCTGGCTGCTGTCATCACCTCTGTATTCATAAGTCTTCAATAAGTCTTTCTTTCCTCTCTTTTCTGGGTCTCCATGGTTTGCACGTCTAAATATGATACATCGCCAAACTCAAGGTGACTGTGCCTTAATTTAAAGTGTCCTACAAGCTCAATGGCAGGATTTTCCTCTGAGAATGTAAGTACTGTATATTTAAGACCTACTTTCCTGAATGATTTCACTCGAGTCACTAAAAGTTAATCGTCCTTCATAAGACAAAATATCAGTCCCTGTTTTGTGATTTCATCTCATTTGTCTTGCTCAGTCAAACGTGATTACAAAGCAGGTGTAGGTTCTGTATTAATACTGTGAAAGCATCAAAGTGCTCAGTCTAGCCTGTATTCAGAAACTGAGCCTTAAAATGAGTCCTGAGAACTTCTGTAACACTGTGATGTCACAACAAAGCAGTCACCGCTCTCAGCCATGCACCATGCCCCGCCCACCTGGACCCACCTTCTAACCTTGCAGGATTTGGTTTCTCTGAGTGTTTACTTGAAATCTGCTATTTTTTATTGGCTCACTAAGAAAACAGTCAACCAATCAGAAGAGAAGCTCAGAGAATCCTCTCTTCTGATTGGCTCGCCGACCTGTTGTTACTAGAGCTCCACAGTGACTCTTAAGAGAGGAAAACCTTTTAAGAACCTTATTGACATTAGCTAACCTTGTTGACATTTTCAACCCCTCCCAGACTGGTTTCACATTAACAGTCTTCCAGAGCCTTCCTATTAAGATGCACCTGTTGCACAAAGTGCACAAAGTGCGGAGCATTTAAGGAAGCTTTAGGTCTCGAAGATATGCAACCTCAGCAAATGAGCAGAGCAGTTCAGAAAACAATGGGCCTCCCGCTGTGACAGTGCTGTTTGAGCGACAGGACAACTTCTGGTAAATACTGTGAATAAGGGAGGATGTTGCACAAAGCGGTGGCACTGAAAATTCCTGTCTGGCAAAAACCTCCACAAGTGAATAGAAGCAACTAAAAAACTCAAACAGTTTTGGATAGAGTACAGTAGGACTGAAGCTGATCTGGAAGTGTAATTAACTACAGCACTGGGATGTTTTTTATCATGTTAGCATTGTATATTCTTTGGCCTTAGAATCAGACCTCAGTCACCTAAACGGATATCTGTACACAGAGACACATCCACAGTCACAACTACACTAGAGGAAAGACAAAGAAACTGTTTTTCTGTTCCTCCTTAATGAGCAGCTCTTAACTGGGATATTATAATGAGGGTGGTTCTACAACCAAGGCAAACTTCAAAGGAAAGGGGCAAAGTGTGTGTATTTTTGCACAGAAATATCTACATGTTCCTGTGTCATTAAGCTCATCAGAAAAAGCACAGCAGTCCTTCAGAAATTAGAACCGAAAAACATCCACTCCTACAACACATGGTAACCTTTTATTCATCACATGGAGAAGTTTCTTTAAGTTAGATTCACTGCTCTAGATTTCTAACTTTTGTGAGTAATATGTTTTTAAAACATCTATACTGCTATTAATTACAAGCTTGAACTGTGTGTGTGTGTGTGTGTGTGTGTGTGTGTGTACTGTATTTGCATTTGTGTGTGTGCGTGTGTGTATGTAAATGCTAAGCAAATTAAAACCGTGAAGTGCTGTAACAGAGCTTACACATGGCTCCACATTTATAAACTGATATTAAACACAGCAAGAGTTTGATTCCTACTCATACAGCAGTGTTTGAATGTGCTTTTATTTGTGCGTGTGTGTGTGTTTGTGTGCGCTCTCACACTAAGAAGTAAACAGTAATAGACTCATGTATGGATCTATTAGACATGTTTTTGGCATTCTCCCTCAGGGTTTTAGTGATAACACTATAGGAGGAGGGATCAGAGTCAATACACTCATTTCCTGTACACACACACACACCACTTTGAATCTTGTGGTCATGCTCATTGTCTTCCTCAAATCTGATTTCAAGATATGAAAATCCTCTATTTACATGAGTATTTCTGTAACTCACACATACGCAGCTCATCGAGTCGAGTTACAGAGACAGAAATCTGTCGTAATGAAAACATCTCAGAAAAAAATGGTTTCACTAACTTTAATAAAGCATTAAGTGCATTGTGATCCATTACGAGCAGAGCCCATTAGAGGCCTTAAAAATTGTTTCTTATAACGTAATCTTCCAGGCATCAGGAAATTTCATTATGTTTTATATCATGTCATTAAGGATACATTCACCACATAAAATATTAACACCCAGCAATTTTGAGCTTATTATGTTTATGATATTACAGCTTGATTATACTAATCATCACGTGTTTATGATGTCTTATGAGCACAAGTTAGTGCGGTGAAAAAAGAAAGCACAATTATCTAACTCGTGTTTTTCTCTGGACTCCTTCAAGTTGAAATAATTTGTGAAAATACATTTTTAATGGAATGTTTTCTTGTATCTTAACACACACACACACACGCGCACACACACACAAACACACACACACACGCGCGCACACACACGGACACACACCAATGACTCAGCTTAAACAGGCGGATGGCTAAGTGCAGTAACATCAAGGCCATTTTTTCATACACACACACACACACTTCCTCTAACATCCAAGTTAAGGCTGCTATCGAAAGCCGTCTGTATTACAGTTCATTTACACTGACCTACATGTGGTGAAACTGAGTCAGACATCTCCATGCTCATCCTGTCACGTCTCTGTATAAAGTTTATTTTAAGACTACTCCATACATTAGGTCTCTTACATAAAGACTGAAGTGTTCAACTGAATCACAGCCATTAAACGTCCCAATAAAATAACTAGCGAGTCTCTGTGCTTTGTTTGAATCACCTAGCATCAAGAAACCAGTGTAATTATGTATTTTCTCTATTATACTATAAGGGAGCCCTGTGTTAAAGCATATATCCTTGGCAAGGAGTTTTCAAAAATAAGTGTGGTTGTTTCTTTGTGTTGTTATGAGAAGAAAAATGTCTGTATTGTTCTGGGTAATGTAGAGTGAAAACTGTTTAAATCGAAGTGATGGCAGGATGTGACAGAAATCACATATACTTTTGATTGATTACACATACAGCAGACAACACTGTATACTCCAGACATTCGGCATGTTTCACTCAACAGACCGATTTCCTCCCATATATATATATTTAAAATGTATTACTTATTATTTTATTAATTTTTTTTTTATTTCCACATTTATTTTCTTGTTCTTTGACAGATTTTATAGTAATAATAATAATGATAATAATAACAATAATAATACATTTTATTAATAGGCAAGGCACTCAAGGACACATTACAACACACAGTAAACATTTATTTAAAAAACTGAATTATAAAAAATGTATTCTTTTTATGGCACTCCTGTGACTCCATAGCCAGCAACATTTCTCCAAATGTTACAGACGAATTTGGCTGAAGCTCAGCAGACAGGTGGTGATCTAGATTTGGGATTACTTTCATGTTTTAACTGAAAGCTACCAGTATTATATGTTTCATTCAAGCGCTGCTGGGGATAGCCTGATACCCAGGAAGTCAGCGAGTGAACAGGCATCGCTTCCATATGCCGTTTTGGAGGAAACTCATACCCAAATGTTGTAATATAAATGAACAGCATCTTCACAAGGCCCAACTTACCGTAAATTCTCATATAAAAGCTGGTATTCAAATAATGGCCTAATCCCAAATAATAGCTAGGGGCATGGCCAGCACAAACAAATAAAGGTCAGTCGCTAATGAAGGCTGGGTAAAATGAAAAAAACACTACAGAGGGTGGAATTACCTACAACAAAAGCTCACACAATAGATTCAATCTAATATCCGTTTCCATAGACTACCAATGAGTTTCTGTTCTTAGGACAAATAATGTTTTCATACATTAACTCTTCCAACTTTTCTTTGCTATAGGAAAATGACAACAGGTAAACACTTTGTATCAACTGTGGGACACATTAGAAACAAAGGCCTTTCTCTAATATAAGCCTGTCAAAATAAAGGCCTGGTTTTCTCTGCTGCTGAGGTAAATAAAGGCCCTGGTACTTGATGTTTTCGAAGCTTTCCTCAGTAGGTGGAGCTGCTCAGATGTCATGGAAATGTTGATGCCAACTAAACCATCTCCAGGACAAATGAGCAGCTCCATCTGCTAAGAAATGCCATAAGATGTGGATGAAAGTTGCAAGCTGGACTCAGTCAAAGTCTGTGTAATACCTGCTGAGTCATTTGTGCATCTGGATGTCAGACACAGTGTCCTCATCTCTTGCTGTTCACATATCTTGATCGTGATTGTTTCTTCAGTAAACAATCACACTCTCTCATTTAACTCTCATCAACCTGAATGAATGTTAATGAAGGTGCCACCTGGGTCAAGAGCTGGGTTTTCAAGGCTCCTATCAACGACTGCCATCAATGATTCAAGCCTTTATTGAGTGAATTATGACTCCATCATCACAAGGGCACAAACACACATACACTTACATTACTTACCACATTAAAGTCGAGGTTCTTCTCTACCCAGTCAGTGGCAGCATCAAATTCTTCAAACATTTCCATGATATAGAGGGTATCCAGAGCATCCACAATTGTTGCTCCTTTTATACTTCCTGCAAGAGACACATATAGATGCAGAGCATTAGACGTGGAGAAGGTGACGCTGGCTGCTGTGTTGTCAATAGTGTATTTTACATATAATCTGTCTGCTAAAAAAACAGAATGCTGGGAAGGAAGGTGGAGAAAATAAAAACCTTTAAGTTTAACTTCTACAAACAAGCAGAAACGCCCCATGAAGTTCATTGAAATGTTAAAAGCTTATTTGTCAGAATACCATTCATTTCATAAGTATGAATGACAACAGGTGTTGGCAGCAGTCTCGCTGAAAAAGCACTGAACAAACAGCAGACGCGAAGAGTTGAGTTTGGAGGTTGAATAAATTATTTTTGCTCGACAGATGGTGAGAGGCAGCGATTATCAGCACTGATGAAACGTCGGGAGTACTGCTCATCTCTAGTGATTAGCCTCATAGCAGGGGGGAAGACACACAGAGATACAAACCATCATTTCAGCGCCGTCATTACCCAAACCCCCTAATGAATCCAACAACACTCCAACACCTTAGTCTGTGTTTGTGTCAGAGAGCTCAGTAAAGCATTACGCATGTAGCACAGGGCACCTCTGCAAAAAGCTTTTAGTCCTCACATACTTGTTATAAACACAGGACGCCTCTGTTGCAGCCGTGTGGCCACTCCGAGGTGAGAAGGAAAATGTAAAAAGACAGAAATGGAAGATGGGGAAGTGAAGAAAAAAAAAACGGAATATTACAATAAGTAAGACAGAGAGAGCAGAAATGAAAACATTAATAAATCACCCTCAGGAGGCCAACCTTCAGAGAGAGGGCAAGGAGTAACAGTAGAAAGAAAAACAATGAGGAGGGAAAATTCTGAAACAATAATAAGGCTAGAAAAACAGCCCGAGTCAGAAGAGAGGATGTTTGAAAAGGCCACAAAGTAGTGTCAGAATGCCAGTAAGATGCTGGATTGATATTGAGTGAATTTGTTGGTTTATATCTCTGTGTAAGTGGTGTGAGGATTAACCAGCAGCTAAAAGCTTTCCATTAAACACAATGCTGAATCATCTGGAGGCACAGAGCCACTGTTGTCCATCAAAACTATATAGTACTGTGCTCACTGTGACTATTATTTCTTAAAATCACCACAGCAAGATGACAATTCTATCAACTGTGAATCCCTATGAGGATGATTTTGATTACAAACCTTACAGATGAAATAATGGTATTTAACCCGATGTGGAGTAGTGAACCGCTGCAGATGGTACGGCTTTGTTTGTTTGCTTTACAAGAGAAGAGAAGATCGATACCACACTTGTAACACTGAGGTCAGAGGTGATTAGACTAGCTTAACATTAAGACTCGAAGCAGGAAAGATATATAACAACAAAAAGAATTTGTTGCGGTTTGTTGGTAGTTTCACGCTGAATCTATTTCTTGACAAACAACATTCGGGTGCCTTGACCTGCTGATTCCTCACAGTGAGGTTGCCAGGTTTGGTACGAATTTAACCGTAGAATAACCTACATTAAAACACATCCCAGCAACTGTATCTGGCAACTCATGATCTCTGTTTTTGTAAGGATTTTAAAAAAAAAGTATATGTCTATTCACACAGAACCAGGCCAGCTGTTTCCACCCTGCTTTCGCTCATTACGCTAAGCTAAGCTAAGCTAAGTTAAACTAAACTAAGCTAAGCAGACTAAGACTGTCAGATGATAGTGACAAGGAAGTAAAGGAAGAATTGCACATATCTTTGCAAGTGTCCCAAACTTTTAACAAAAGGCCATCAGCCGACTAAGCGCATTTATTAGTCGTCTCATATTGTTCAATACATTCCCTCAAGCCATGCTACAGAAACACAGAGCATGTAAATGGAGGTGTCAGCAGATACAGTCACTTGTCCTTCCTGTTTTTCATCCCTCTCACATTTTTGCTCCATTGAAGCCCCCAGGGCGACAAAGAGAGGACAAGACACTTTACTCCTGTCCATTGTCTTGTCACTGTGCTTCCTTCCCCCTCATTGCTCTTCCTGAATCTGTGTGTGTATGTGTGTCTGTCTATTTGTGTGTGTGTGTGTGCATAATGTGAGAGACACAGATGGTCAAATGGTGACTGGAATACTAATATTAAATATAGAAAAATACAAGAAATTTGAGAGGAAGCGAAAGGTTTGCATGATTTTTGTTCTTTTGCTGGGGAAAGTATTTTTGAATGTACATACATATTTCATGTATTTGTATTTAAACATATATATTTCTAGAAACTATGTCCAAAAAGTTGTACAATTTGAATTTAAAACAAAATGCTGATTATATGTTATTGTTATTCTCTATATATAACTATATAGAAACAAATTCTTACTTATTTTCATTTTCATATTTTGAAAACTGCAGAATTTTGTTGCTGCTCAAACTTCAAAACTAATTTGACATTCCAGAATTAAATGAGTGATATTTTTACCATATTAATTTAAATATTTCAGTCATCATTATGAGATACAGAACATTAAAAAGAAAGATGTTCATTATAATTTGTGATCCATTCATTGGCTTCTACTGACTGCATCTAATTTTTTGAAAATATGAATGTTTTGCACGAAGCTGTCACTCCAGTGCAACGTAAAAAATCATCTAATGGTGAGTTTTGGTTGCTGTATCTCCATGAGGAGAACATTTTCAGTGAAGGAAAAGGGTGAGATGTGTTTGTATTCTGCCATGATGGAGAGCCACGGTTGTTCTAACGGGACTTGAAAAGGAAAATGTTAGTTTGGTTGGAGTAGATAAGTCAAGAGCTGACACAATTAGTGGAATAACCCATTATTCACAGAAAATTAATCTCTGACTACTTTGAAAATCAATTAATCATTTCGAGCAGAAGTGCCAAACATGCAAGTTCAGTACCAGCTTGTCACATGAGAGGCTTTGCCGTTTGACTTGGTCATGCATGACTTTGAATCAATATTCAGTGTGGTGTAGTGTGGAACTATGGGTAGACAAAACAAACCATTTTTTTGTTGTTTTTGACCGAGAGAAAGACCAAACATTTGTTCACAACATCAATCAAACCAGATTATTTGATTGTTTAAAAAAACAATCATTAGTTGCTGCAGTAGATTGTTTACTTCATCATCTTCTTGGTGATGGTGCCTCATTTATCCATTTTGACCATTAATCTATTATACGAATTGTTAAAACATTAGTCCCTTCATAAAGCATGCAGATGACACTGCTCACAGATTGGGGCTTTAAATAAAAAGATCTGTGATGTTGGTGAGACAGCTTGTCCAGGGCCATGATGACAGGGAGCACCAAGAATCTGCTAAAATCAGCTTGTTACCAGATCTGGGATATGTGTCTGTGTCCAGATGGAAAGGTTATAAAAATTGAGATGGGATTCAGCCGAGAGCCAAGTCCAGTGATCTTGGAGATGATGTGTGTGCTGCTGAAGATTTTGTTTCTGTTAGCGGCTGTGAGCATGGTGAGGTAGCAGATGGCTCAGCAGAGGGCAGCGTCTATGATGCTGCTGCAAAGCATGAGTGGTAGCGGAGGAGGAGAGGCTCTAAGATGCTTCTGTAAAGAAGGAGCAGTAGGGGAGGACAGGCCTTATGATATTTGCTGTAGGTGGTTGGCTTGTCACACTGGGAGAATTCTTACATTTGTAGAAGTTCTTTCCAGAAAACCACAAACAGCCGTGTTTCCACCCACAACAACAAGCCTCGTCTGCCTCTAGAGCTGCAACAATTTGTAAATCAACAGAAAAGCGATTGGCAACAATTCTGACAATCAATGAATCACTTAAGTTAATTTTGAAGCCAAAATGTCAAAAACTCCCTGACTTCTGAAAATGTGATGATTTGTTACTTTTTCCTGTTTAATATCATTGTAAACTGAGTGATTTTGGGTTTTGCTGCTGGTCAGACAAAACCCATGTGATGATGCCACTTTTGCAGGGATCAATTACTGAATGGAGCGACTGGCACAGGACCAGGGGCCCAGGGACCCAAAGGAACCACAAAGAGACACAGAACCTTTCAGACTGTGTGTGTTACTCCTACAGAGGATAGTAAGTGGGTCTTTTATATGTCTGTGACCAGGGGGCCCATTGTCTCACAATGAGCCCAGGTGGCCTACCCAGGTAGATTAAGACCTGCCCAAGTACGTTAAGACCCTACCAAAGAAGATGAAGTGCTGCCCCTGTAGATTAAGACTTTCCCAGGTACATTACAACCAGCCCAGGTACATTAAGACCAGGCCAGGTAGATTAAGCTTGCCCAGGTACATATAGACCCGCTCATGCAGATTAATATTTTCCCAAGTAGATTAAGACGTGCCCAGATATATTAAGACTTGCCCAGGTAGATTAAGACCTGCCCAGGTAGATTCACACCAGCCCAGGGAGATAAAATCAATCAATATTTTAGGACACCTTATTTCCCGCTCATTTTTGGCAACACACCTCTATGAGTGCCTAGCTAGCCTAACTAGCCTACTCATTCATATCTGAATTTGAGGCGTTTAGGAAACATCTGCATGCCGGTTTGTGACAAGTTTAACCTCACCCACCTGTCACTCAAAGCAGCATGCGCTCAATTATGCAGGACTTTAAATGTTACTAAAATTTAAATGGGTGAGTTAGGAGGAAATTAGCCGTAGAGACCAAAAGTTTTTTGTACCAGGCTGTGAACATGTTTATTTCTGCTGTAAAATTTTGGAGCTAGACTCAAGTGGCAATTAGAGCAACTGCAGCTTTTTGGCACTTCCGTGTTGGTTTCATTGTTCACCCCTAGAGGTTGCCGCTTGGTATTTAGTAATCCCGGCAAAAGCTTCATTTACTCCACTGTTGGTTGTGAGTGTGAACCTGCCTCCTGCTAAGTGTCCTTTACTCTCAGCATTCATTTGAAGTCTCGATCTTGTTGTTAATCACAGTGATGTGTGTCAGAGGTGAGGCTATTGAATGCAAGGTATTTTCAAGAGAGGTTGCAAAAAGTCAAAATGTTGCAAAGCAATCTCGTCCTTGTGTATTCAAGATTATGAACAAGAAAATGTTATTTTGTCTCAAAGGGTGATTGCAGGATATTCTCATCTGTTGTGATACTTCAGGAAATAAAGGTAAGACAAACCCTACAGATTGCCCCTGCTGATGTTGTCAAATGTTACCAGGAGTACAAGAGAATGATGTTCCACATTTTTTTGACATAACCTATAAAGCAGAACATGGGAAGGGGAGAAATGGGTGGAGAGATGAAAAATGAAAGAGCTGGTGTCCTGAGAAGACAAGAATCATTACCTTTCTGTTCCCAGACAGAGAATAAGGATGGATGGGAGAGGAAGGCAGAAAAATGGGAGACTAGAGGTCCAAAAGTCATTAACAAAAACTTTCAGTCCCTCCATTCCTGTGTGCCTTGAAACAAAATCCATCCAGTTGCTCCTCTTCCAACGTCCACTTGGCCTCTAATGAGATACGCATCAATCTTTTCTGCTTCTTCCATTGTTTTCCTTCACATTTATGAGTTTCACGCCTTTTTATTCCTCCAGGACTCTTGCATCAATTCTTCAGTCAGTTCTTCTTTCTCTTTTCAGTGCTTCCTTCTCTTTCCTTTTCCATCATCTTTGAGTTCCTTCCCCTCTCAGAAAATGAGTGAAGAAGGAAGTGATGGATGAATTAAAAAATAATGCAGCGCACAAAAGCACACACACTCATGCCCGGCTTATCCTCTGGACTTTCATGTACTGTTATGTGTTATTCTACTGCAGTTGAGTGTTGACAGCTGGTCTTAGTGCATATATGACTGGTCAATAACGGCACTAACTTACTGCATTCTCACGTCTTCCCCTGCTCTGTGTGTGAGTGTCAGACAGCGGAATGATGCACTGTTTGGACCAGAACGACATACCCTTCACTTCACGCAATCAGGCCGCAAAGACAGAGTTGTAATCTGTGATGCTGCTGCGATGTGGGAGGGTGCTGAGTGATTGCTGCTGTCTCTCGCTCGCTCTCACACCACTGATTGTGTGGACAGAGGTCAAAATGCAAACATGATCTCTACAGTCTTCAGGCTTTGCTGAAAGGAAGATATAGCATTTTGAATCCATAAAAAGTAGGTGGAATAACAACTCTGTGTGTGTGTGTGTGTGTATGTGTGTGTGTTTATCTGTTGTTGTGAAGAGAACAGGGATTAAGCAATAAGCCTACAGTGATCCCTTTGAATCTCTTCCCCAACTGTATCCATCTTATTTTGGAGGAGCACTCTGTAATGTGTTGCAATATCTTAATATTTCTTACTTCCGCAATGGAGGTTATGTTTTCACCCGTGTCTGTTTATTCGTGAGCGGGATTACACAAAAAGTAATGAGCTGATTTGCTCCGAACTTGATGGAGGGATGGGTCATGGGCCGGGGAACAACACACATTAAATTTTGGGGAAGATCTGGCTCATTCATGATAAATTTGATTTCCTTGAGGTTTGGTGTATGTTGTTTGACATTAATCAATTTATTACTTTTTGTTATGTTTATATTTATCTCACTATGTTCTGCTGCAGCTTTGCACAAATATTTTTTTTGGTTTCGGTTATTAATATATCAGTGCCATGAAAACATAAAAAGCAGGATGAAAGACACATTTTTTGTATTTTCTTTTGTTAAGATGAATACCATGAGAATGAAAGCTCTGAAAAAAGGTAGTAAGTTGACCTTGAATGCAAATTAGATTGCTAAAAGCATAAACATTATCAATTAAAGCTACTGTCAGGATGTAACATTGTTATATACAAAAAAAACCAAAACCTTCTGCACTGAAATTCATCGCCTTTATTACATCATGCTTTACAGTATAATAATTACCATGCACTGAACGTGCCTGTGAAAAGCTTTTTGTATTCCATTTGATCACTGCTTTAACTAAACTGTGATATTCTGAGAGAGTTGTAGATGTGGGTTTATTTGCTTTCGGAAGAAAAAGGCAAACAACAATAAATGTCATGTGGATTACATCATGCACACAATCTGAACACAAAGCGTGACCTCAACATTCAGCTGTGCCCTCCAGCTGTGGGTCACACTGAGCTCCTTGGTGACGCTTTTGTATCTTCCTTTCACTGTTATTCCGACCTCCCCTCCGCTGTGTTCTCTTTAGTTTTGTTGATTAGGTTTCAACTTCAAATGACAACAGTAACCTTAAAACGAGTTGTTGATGATGATGATGACCTAGTGGTTAAGCTGAAGATCATGTGATTGCATCATCATTGGTTCAGTTTAGGAACCTTTATTGGATGTCATCTCCCTCTCTTTCTCTCAGCCTGAACACCTCCTGGACCAGAAGCTGTGACTTGGAGTGTAGGTGCCAAATCAATTGATGTAAGAGGATAAAGATGTCAGGTAATGGTAGCTTAGCTTCTTAGCTGATGCTTAGGTGATAGAGTGATTGGTCACGAGGTAGTTCTGGGTATTTTATTGATGCAATATGTTTACTGTTAAACTGATTACGTGTACAGCACTAGCAGAGTTCCTCCAGGATCAGACCACATCATCTCAGCCCGATAATGGCCACACATGAGAGACATGGTGGCATCGGTATCGTAGAGGAAGACAACCAACTCTACATCTCAAATGCCTCACAACATCTTCCATAACACTGATCCATAGAGCTTGTTTCTAAAAGTCCCACATTTCCCCAAGAGCAAATGAACACAGGATGATAATTATGACTAAAACACAACAGTTGTTTACCTGTGGAAACATCAGTACCTGATCAAATTGAATGAACTCCAGCAATCAGTTAATCTAGTGTTGTGAAATGCACCAAACGCCATGAGAGATATCCTGATATACATATAAACACGCAGAGAGAAAACATGACCTCTTCCTCGTCTTCTTTACTGGTGGAGGTAATTGAATATTGGCAGTACGCACTGACTCAGGAGCTTCAGCTCAAAAATAGCAGCAGCAGCCTTAAAAAGAATGACAGCAGTCAAAGTGTCATTGATATTTAAAAATCTGAAGGCTGCTTCTCATCTTATGAAAATTCAGTCTTAAAAAAAGAAAAAAAATCCCTTCCTGAATTTTTCTCCCCAGCTCACTGCTTCTCTCAGCCCAAGATAGAAAAAGGGCTCCAGTGTGTCCCATATCGTAATGTTAACTCAATGCAAACTCCAGGTCTAATCCTTAATCCTACTATTTGATCCAGGTCTCAACACCCTCAGCTTTGCTGGTGATCCCATTTAGCCCCAACTACCGCCCCGACGTTCAGTCTACACTGTATTTTGCGAGAGGTCGCGGAGAGGAGGTGAGGTGAGGGAAAAGTGATGGGTAAGACTTCAGCTAATCATGTTATCGTAGGCAGAAAGCATGCGCACACACACACACGGACACACACGTACACATCTCTAAAGTGCATTAACCTCTTGGCTTCTGCTTCCAGATACTCAAGCGTCAACACTTTTTGTCAAGGTTACAGTGAAAGACATTACCACGCTTCACTAATGTGTGTGTGTGTGTTGAAAACCTGACAGTGATATAGAAAGGAGGGATGTGAGGCAAACCTGTGACAATAACAGCAAACACAAGATGCACCGAGCCTCAAGAGTGAGTTTAGCTGTTAATTTTGTGGGAGCGTTCGGGGACCTGGCAGACTTTGAGGAGTGTGTTTGTGTCTATGAGACTGTGTGTAGGTGTGTGTTTATTCACACACAGCTATCAGGAAGATGGGCGGTGCCGCTGCAGTGTGTTGCCCTAAGCTGTGGAGGGCTGGGGTTAAAAGCCTGGGCGCAGAACTGTTGTTCAGTGTGTGTAGATGATTAATTAATGTGGATGCAGGCTCAAGGTTCTTTAACAACAGCTCAGGAGATGAGTGCTCACAACACAGGGCTACAAAATGTGTGTGTGTGTGTGTGTGTGTGTGTGTGTGTGTGTGTGTGTGTATTCATGTGATGGATACTTCCATTTCAGCTGCTGCAGTGCTCCCTTGTCTATGTCCCACCCACCTCTGTGCAGAGTGTGATTTACATCATTTCAGACGCAACCAAATCCAACCCCTACCTCCCCTCCCTAACTCCTCATACATCCGCGCACACACACACACACACACACACACACACAAACACACACACAAACACACACACAAACACACACACACACACACACATACACACACACACACAAACACACACACAACAAAAAGCTGAGGGAAGGCCACAGCAGAATTACTCCATCCATTTCAATTACAGAGATTGAATATCTGATTCAGAGACACGCACAATGCTGTGTGGGAGCTGAGGCTGCACCCCAGGACTCAGTGTCATATTATATAAGCAACTAAATGACTTGTCTGGAAATAGAAAGACACCAAAAAACATAAGCCTACTTGACTGGTGGAAGATAACAGTATTTTTAGCCCTGCTAGCGACAGTGGCTGGCAGGATACAGGAAACAGAATCAGATTTGGTTTGACACTTTGATGGGGTTGTGACCACAAAGAAGCGAATGCATTTGGCTTCGATGGCTGCAGAACACCCAGGAGATATGTCTTATTTACCAACCTGCAACACACCGACACCTGTGCCTGGTTGTCTGCTGTGTATCGTCAGTTCACCTCAGAGTTAACTAGTTTTACTTTTTGTTTTTAAATTGCAGTTCGCTTCCTTACCCACCATGACTGACAAAGTCCTCCAGCTGAAGGGGGTAACATGATCCCACTAAAAAGACATTCAAATGTCATAAAATCGCAATTCTACTGCACTTTTGATTTTTTTGCTAAATTCTGTTTGATGCTTTGCCCTCAGACTTTTATACGAGTCCTGAACTGTAAAAAACAACCGAATTCTAAAACCTGAAAAACATCACTTACGCATGGTAACAGTAACAGTGCTGCCAAGATAAAACTTAAACAAGTTTGTATAGTTGTATTCCTGTATCTTGATCAAAGTGCTGCTGCTCAGCTGCTCACTGGTTTAATAGAGAGACTACATTACTCTTGTGCTGGCTTTTATTGGCCTTCCTAAATCTTCCTTTTTTTTTCTTAAGACACTCAGTGGACAGGAACACAACTTTTAAACCCTGAAAATCTCCCTCAGGTCTCTATGGTCTTATTACCTAAATCTGTGAGCTGTTCCACAGAACAACCGCCCTCATAACATTAGACGTGTCCCCACTAATAAAAACTATAAATTCAACCTCAAAATTAGTTTTCTTTGTCATTTGGGCCTGCATAGTTTTCAGGTTTGTGACGTATAATTAAGTTTGTGTCTGTATCTGTGTTGCACTTTGGTTAAATGTTTTATCACTAAACGAACTTGACTATATACAGCTATGCAAAGCTGAACACAAATAGAAGAATTTGTTCCATCTGGAAGAATGAAAAGTTTTTCTTTGCAACGAGGATCATGTTCTGTTTCCCCTTCAGCAGCTTCTTCCTACTGGACATTCAACATACAACCGCTCCCTCTCCTCTCTCAGCCTTTAACACTCGAACCACAGAAACACACTGATGTCCTTAGTTGTTCCCAAAAAGAGGTAAAGATGACAAGCATTGCAGGAAGTAGCAGCCACACAGATATTGATTTTTAGCTAAATCAGTTGTATTGATTGCACTCATCTCTACTGTAAATAAAGACCATGTTAAAACCAAGGACATAGCCAGTGGGAAAGCCAGCTGGGACACATTTAATGGTATAATAGACCATGGTTAAACAGACATCTGTGCCTGATTTAAACCAACAACCCAAATCAGTTTCTGGCAGGAGGCTCTGTGCAGCCAAAGACCTGCTCGGTCTCACTTTACACTCAGAAACGTAGAATACTGCACTGTTTGGACAACAAAAGCCTGTTGCTGGAGTAGTCATAAAATAGTAGGGAGTATGCATGGTACTAGAAATAACAGTAAAGCCTGAAGGATCACCAATTAGGGGTTGAACCTTGGTCATTGCAGTGATGGTTCAATGATCACCGTGCTACCTTAAATGCTTTCATCATCAGAGGGATGCAAGATTCACTTGAGACACATTTGAAGGTCAGCTGTAAACGTAAAGGAAGAGCTTTTTTGTGCTTTTATTCTGTCTGGGTATTACCACTGTCACGAGTCAAGTGATACTGCAGCATCACTCCAGGGGACAAGGAGCAGAAAAGCCATTGAGAGGTCTGGCATGGAGGAAAGGCCACAGGAGACAGGAGCAAAAACAACATAAAGAAAAGAAACCATCACAAAACCCTGGCAGCATCCGTGGCAAAGCCTGCCATTCATCCAGCGGCCTTTTAAAGCACTGCAGGCAGGGCCAGGCAGATAACCTCCTCTGCAAAGCCTGTGTGTCCCAGGAGATACACAGGCCTTTTACTTCTTCACACTGCCTCTAGCTACAGATCCATCCAACTGTCCAGCAAATAACCAAAGTCTTAACAGGCTGTCCAAGCACAATGTGAATTAGCTAACCCCGAGTAACAAAGGAAGGAAGGGATGTTTCCAAAAATAAGAAAAAGGGGCAAGAGAAAAATCAAGAAATATTCAATCCCACATGGTTTTATCATCTCATCTAATGGCTGCACTAAATAAATCATATATCATCAACTGCTTTTACACAAACTACACGAGTAAAAATCAGCATGGAGCTCAGGGCAGCACACCACAGCACACTGCAGACAAATTGAATTCATGTTGCTGGGAAACCTGCAAAACATGTCTACAACTACAGCACAATGGGACTGATGAACTGGCTCACTGGATTGGTAATACACCATATTGATTTATTTATTTTATTTACCAGAAAGTTTATATTTTTGAGAATGAGTTCAGCAATACAAGTACAAGTTCTTACAAGTAGAGAAAGTAATATCTTTTATTTTTCTGTAAACACCCACCCATGTATCTTGTTTCCTCCAGTTAAAGTCAAGGTTTCACTGGGCATTTTTTTGGTTGTATTTTCTGATATTTGTTGGTTTGTTTTTTTTTATAATGGAAAGTTCAGACACAAAACACAATGCCAACTCAAACTGGAGATGTTGAGACCAAAAAATATTCTCCATATATAAATATATAAACTTCTTAGTGCTCTCTGGGAGGCAAGCTATAACTGAGGCCAGAGCTGCAACGACTAGTCAATGAATACATGAGTCGATCACAAGAAACTTAACAGGCAACTTTTTTGATAATCGTTTATTGGTTTAAGTCATTTTCAATGAAAATATTTTCTGGTCTCAGCTTCTCATGTGAGGACTTTATGCTTTTTTTTTTTTTTTTGTCAAAAAGGCATCTGAAGATGTCACTTCCTGGTA
This sequence comes from Seriola lalandi dorsalis, assembly GCF_002814215.2. Classification (NCBI taxonomy): domain Eukaryota; kingdom Metazoa; phylum Chordata; class Actinopteri; order Carangiformes; family Carangidae; genus Seriola; species Seriola lalandi. Next base: position 6,736,950 of record NW_019525453.1, on the reverse strand, counting down.
AATTATGATGAGCAAGTTTCACTTTTTTCCTATAGATTAAATAATGAATCAATTAATGTAGGAAATAATCTGATTAATCGATTGTGAAAATAATCTTTATTTGCAGCACTAAATGAGACACAATCTTTAAAAGGCCTCAAACATCTTTATTTTTACTTTCTTATTTCAATACAGCCAATCATCATCTATTGATAAGTACATACACAAATACACTGAGTATGTGTCATGCGTTGCCCTGTGTCACATGTGTCAGTTCAGTGCTACAGGGACAAGCTCCA
>NW_019525453.1:6667875-6736652 GCF_002814215.2 Seriola lalandi dorsalis | reverse complement strand
CTGGTCTCAGCTTCTCATGTGAGGACTTTATGCTTTTTTTTTTTTTTTTGTCAAAAAGGCATCTGAAGATGTCACTTCCTGGTAAATTATGATGAGCAAGTTTCACTTTTTTCCTATAGATTAAATAATGAATCAATTAATGTAGGAAATAATCTGATTAATCGATTGTGAAAATAATCTTTATTTGCAGCACTAAATGAGACACAATCTTTAAAAGGCCTCAAACATCTTTATTTTTACTTTCTTATTTCAATACAGCCAATCATCATCTATTGATAAGTACATACACAAATACACTGAGTATGTGTCATGCGTTGCCCTGTGTCACATGTGTCAGTTCAGTGCTACAGGGACAAGCTCCATGTGTTGGACAGTTTGTATTTTCGGCGTAGTCACATTTAAAAAGGTGTCTTTAAGGGTCTTTTAATTTTTCCTCTGAAACAGCCCAAAGACCAACAAGACAGATGGCATCTTAGCTCTCACACACACACACACACACACACACACACACACACACACACACACGATACACACACACACACACACACACGATACACTTGAACAAAATGCCCCAAAAACTAAATCACACACAAACAATGTTCTCTGGCCCGGTCCAGGACACACTGGGTTAGATGGCAAACAACCTAAAAATTCAGCCTTTTTCTCTTTGCTTGCAACAGGAGACATCAGTAGTGACCTTTAATGTGCTGTGGCCCAGTCAAGTGTGTTTATTTTAGGCAGAAAAAAGACAGATAGACACACACATACACACACACGCCCCCATGGGGAGTTTTTTTGGTTGGTTGAACACACGAGTGCCTGCCCGTGCTGGCCGTCGGCTAGAAACGGGAGGCGAGCCGAGGCGAGGACAGCCTATGTTTCAACCTTTAGTCTGTTTGGCTGATGTGAAGCGCAGCCAGTGGACTGTCAGCAGTGTCAACAATTAAAGAGAGGACCATCGAGGAAACCACACGCACACACAAAACACACAACAGACTTCAGTTCCGTACACTCCAACATTTAGATGCCAGAAAAGCCTGAATGATATTTGTTCTTTGAGCAGACATGGCTGAACAACAGTCCCCCCTCATCAAATGATGCTCTAATATCATTTAAAAACATATGGTATGTGAGTCTCCTCACATTCAGGGTTGTAACTGGAGGACACGGAGAGTTTGATGAAGTAAACTCTTTAAATAAAGAGGAGTTTACATTTTTGTTTTGCGAATTAGAATAAAAAATATTTAGTATTTTCCAACCGAATTACACAGCTAACAGTGTGGGCAGCTTAGAAAGTATAATTTATTTCATTTAACTGTTGTCATTGTTAATGAATTAATAATAAAAAGCAGTACATTTTACAGAAATTGTAACAGAACAGTTAAAACCCCCCAGGAACCATGACCAATAATATCGACGAACCACTGCTCCCTTCCATTGTGCCGTAATTTGCCACCTGTCACACCGATGCAAATGTCAACAAACTATGACTCAAGCTGATGTTGCAGCAGATGTGACAAGTCAAAGAAACCACACAGCAGAGTCTGCACCTGTAATACAGAAGAGCTAGTTCCAGATTCTTTAAGCTGAGATCCATTACCATAAGTAATGCATTCATTCATTTACAAAATCTCCTTCCCCATGTTCTTAGAGAACTGTGTTATCAACACTTCCCTCTATTTGCCAATGTGTCTGTAAAAACAACAACTGGACTCAATAAAGCCTTGGAACAAACTTCACCTCTGGCTCATTGGGTTATAATGGGGCCGAGATGAAATTTAATTCCATAGTGTCGAACAAGAGCCAGGGTGCAGCTTAAGGCTGGGCTGACAACTCACTGGCACTGAGCTCCAAATGAGTTCCTGATGTTATGGAGAAACTTAACAAGGTAATAATTCATCTTCCAGGGGACAATGCACACATTCACCGTTTTGGCCACTGAGATCTGGTGGGAAAAGCCCTCAGTGTTTGTACTGACAGGAATTCATAAGGACAACTCATGTTAGAGTCGGACAGCTACAAGACTGCTTAGCAAGAAGGGGATCTAAATAATTCAAAATATTCCTCAAACCTAAAATATTACAGTTAGAACAAAGACATTTTTGGAGTCTTCAACCTGACATTTTTCTAACATCTATATTGAGCAGGTTATGGCCTCTCCGGCAAGCCCAAAAAGCACAGTATACTGGCTGTGTCTGTTAGCAAATCTACAATGTCACAGCAGGATTTGGCCCGCTCTGGATTTAGAAATAGAAAGATGTACCTGCTCTTGTGGACGAGCCTCGACAGCAGTATGCCGGTTATAGACAGCTGAGTTGAGTGCTAAAAGATGGAGAGAGGAAGTGGAAAGGACAGGAGGGGGAGATGGATGCCGTCATCGCCTCTAGCTGTGTTTAATTTTAGCAAACAGAGTGAATCTATAGAATCTCGAGGGACAGGAAGCTGGTTTACTGTGGCTGATCAAGTCTTGCTTTACAAAATACTAATATTGTCGTTCAAAAACTCCGCATTGCTCAACGCGTAATTAGAAACGACAGGAATAAAAAGCAGTTGAGGATGAGGATGAAGTAAAAATGAAATCCAAGCATTACATCATCAGCTTTTACTTGTTGCCACTGAGCAGCACGACGGTTACTGAAGTCGACAGTGGACGTTGAGCACGTTTATCAAATTAATAAATCAACTCAACTGCACAATATTATTGACGTTGCATCTAAAATGCCACAATCACTCAGCCTCCATGTAACTAGACAGATCATACGTGAGCTGCACAAACTGTATTTATAGAGCCACGGTGACGAGAGGGCGAACGCCGAGCGATCTGGATGAAATATTGTCTCTGAGTGAAATTGTTGCGCCAAGATGAAAAGCTGCTACAGCAGTCTATACGTAGGATCAAACAACAATCGGTCTGCCCTTCACTTTCCGAATAGATGTGTGACTCAAGTGTTTTCAATAGAGCTCTTCATTTTAAATTTGTGTAAAATATGTAACTGTTACGAACATCAATTTAATTTCAAACTGACACTTCAGGTAGTTTATACTGAAGTTGCTAATACCCACGTGACACAAAGAAATCAACCAATTTTCATGTGATTTTGTCAGTTCCTCTACAGAACGATGTAACTTTACAAATACTGTATATCCCCCTGTAATTGTTATTAATATGTCAACTCTTATTATATCTCTGAAAGTCCTTGTGAATAATGGTCTTTAAAAATAAATGGATGTTGTGTGACATTGAAGTATTTCTCTGATAACATTAAATAATCATGACTAAATAAAAAAAAAAAACAAATTCAAAGTTTGTAAAAATCAAAAAAATCAAAAAAATCAAAAGTTAAAGACTGACAAACTCAGCTCATCAGCTTCTCAATGACTTCTGGCAACATAAGCAAACAACCCCACAACTGTCATCATGTTTTGATTTATATGTTGCAGAACTGTGTTTGGTAACATCCAATATTTCCAAATGAGCCCCGCCTACCTCAAACCAATGAGAAAGGGAAGACGAAAAATACATATATCTCCCTTAATCAACCTTTTCAACTATATCAACTACCAATACAACCTGTTTATTATTCAAATACAAGACTCACCCTCTTGAGAGCACAGCTGCTTCCATTAATAGAAAAATGGGCAGAGCGATTAAATTGGACACTGATTTGTCAATGCTAATACAAGATTTGGAGCGGACTGCATACTTCTCATTATCTCTGGCTCCTTCTCATTGAAGTGTTTGGGTTAAGAAAACTAATTTTGCAATATTGTTTGATAAATCAAATCCAAATTATGCTTGGTGGTCTGCCAAAGTTGTTGGTTGAGAAGATAAGCCATGTCGCCTGCCAGAGTTTTGGAAGGATATATGGCTGCTGGTAAAATTCCTAACCGCGGAAAAGAATTCAGCTTTTTACCAACAACAACAATCGTAAACGTTTCCAAACATGGATGGAATATTTCTGGACATTCTATGTGTGATGAATGAAGGGAAGGTGGAGATAGGAGAAAATGTTCTCACATGTATTTAAAAAGGATGCTCAACATTTTCTTGATCGGTGTATAAACTAAGATGCATTGAGAGCACAGAGGCAAAATTATCATGTGAAAATAACAATTTAAGAACACTCAATTCAATATTTATTAAAAGGTCCGATATTTTACACTTTTCCAGTGTTGCTCCATAAGAAGATCCATAAGAAGAACCACAAATCATCTCCATGCATTTTTACAACCCCCCTCCTCCGACTTCTCTCTGGAGCTCTGGCAAGTTAGAGAAGCAAATTAATTATTTGTTATTAATCTTGATCTTCTCCCAGTTGTCTATCTTATGTAACAAACAAACTTTTCAAGTAGTCTTTTGTTTTTTAAAATATAACAAATGCTGTATTTAGAGTAACAAAAGTGCTAACAGATCTGTTTATTTATCTCTCACATCTGCTGTGGACAAGTTAGAAAGAGCATCCTGGACCTGCTTATAACAGTTAGCATGTTTTTCATTTTTAATGCTCCTGGGTACTTTGAACCAGCAGTCCAGGTTACTGCAGATCAGGGAAATAGCCTCCAGGTATGAAAAGTGGCTTTGTTACATAATATTCCACGTCAGGTTAATATTATCGTCATACATCATGTTCTATAGGAGTTGGAAAGGGCTGTGACAAGGCCCCCGGGGCCACGCTGTCTTATTTACTGATGGAAGTGGGTCTGCTGGAGCAGTCAACTAAAACCTATTTACTTTCTATAGCACAGACATAGAGCAAGGGAAACAGAGAGAAACACTAACACACGGAGTTGAACAGGCTAATCTCACAATTAGTATTCACACAGCTGCTATCCGCTCCCTTCCTACATTTACGTATGATAAATTCCGGTAATGAAACAGTGGATGGAATTTACACAAAGCTGATTGAATTTCCCCATTAAACATAAGAAGGCAATCATTAAAAATGAGCGTGTAAATCTTCAACACTGTATAATGAAATAGACCTAGCAGGGGTTTCAGCATTTTTTCCCAGGAGGTTTCCAGGGCAAAGACTTAAGTTATGTATTTCAATGAAGGAAATTGTATGAAAATGTCAGGGCCTTTGTGTACATTTGACATATTCCATTATTTTCTTTCCACACGATACAAAATTAAATCAGATTTTAATTTCCAACACAAAGATTGCAGATTGACACCAACATCTTCCCATCTCATAAAATTGTTTTCAGTGTTTACCATACAAGAGGAGCCTGGGAATCAATTTTTAACAAGTTAAACTTGAGAAAGTCTCTCAAAGAGACCTCAGTATTGACAGACACCAGGGCAGCTAAACATCAGACGAATCACCTCTCTGCCTAAATTGTGCAAAACAGCCTCAAACCAAGTCTGTAGTTTCAAACTTTCTTCATAACATCCTGCATACGGATGCTCAAAGTGCTGTCATCCTGTCACTTTTATAATTCGATAGCGAAACATGAGCAGAATCTCAAAATCAACAACGAATGTGCCTCCACACAAATAATGCAAACTGTGCTCTAACAGTGATGTAAGATATAGAAAGGCTTCTGAGATATGATGTTAGAGAATAACTCAACATTATGAATTCAGCTCTTTGCCTTTTAATGCAGTGAAGATTCCAGGGTAAAACTTCATTAAGGTCTAATGTGAGGCTGCTACAATCAAAAAGACAGAAAACTCAGTCAAAGCGTCCATTAGTTACACACAGAATCCAAGTACATACCTACACATAAGAAAACTATTACTTATAACCACAGTCGATCACACACCTGGGGCATCAACTTCAGCTACTTAATCACAGAATGTTAGCTAAAGGTATTTAAAGAGACACTTTAAATTAATACCTAGTGAAGGACAAGCAGACAAATGTAGTGTTCTTGGTGTCAGTAACATGTTTAACGTCATTGGCAGTGAGTCATTGAAGGCATTAAATTGTGAATTTGAATATTATATACAGTATATATAGTGCATCCCTTTGATTTTAAATAAATATTTAAAATTATAATAATAATAATAAAAATTAGTTTTTTTAAAGCTGGACTAATCAATATTTCTATATGAACAATGGATCACATGACTACTGAGGGGTTTCACATCACTTGATTCTGCAGTTCCCCGCAGCTCTACAGAGCATTTTAGCAACTCTCAGATCATTGTTTTTGCTGTGCGGCCCACGACTTAAAATCCACTTTCACCAGTCTTCATGTTGTTTCTGCCAGCCGAGAGCTTTATTTTGAAAAGACTGTAATATCCCACTGTATGCTATCTGTCCAGTACAGCACCAAACACAAAAAGTTACAGCACATCTACAGCAACAGCAGCTTCAGTCCTCTCTGTGTGTCTACGCAGTATTGAGATGTAGGTCACCCACATTTTCGGAGCCCAGTGCACCATCACTGTATATACAGGCAGAAAAAACAGGGAAATAGACCAGAAGCGTAAGAAAACACTTTGGGTCGCTTTTACAGGCCATTTTCTAAAGTACAAAACGAGCTGTTACGAGAATATTTGTTCTGTCAGATGTGCACGAGACTGACAACTGAAAAACACGGCTGAAATGTTTTCTGTTTAGATGCTGCAAGTCAGTTTCCTGTGTTTTACGTTTTAATGATTGTGCATTTGGCTCTATACGCACGATACATCAAATATGCTCAATGGATCACAGCTTGTTCCACATGGGATGTAGTAAATGACTATATGGTGATCTTTGAATTCAAATCGTCATGGAATGCAAAGGAAATTTGCTTTGCTGTTTCGTTTCTTCACACAACCCTACTTTGAATCTGGGGAAAAATCAAAACCAAGCTCAATTTGACCATTAAATAAAACACAGCTCAAAATTGTTCCAATAGAAACCAGTCAAACAAGAATGTTTTAATGCAGACAAATGTTGCAGGGACTGTAATGATTATACTGGTGTGATTTTATGCATCAAAGTGTTAAATCGTGCATTTATGAAGTGCTCTAGAGATTTCAAAATATTGATATATATATTTTGTAATTGCGATATAACCTAAAAACATTGTGATATTACAGGGTTTTTCCTGCAAAGAGAATTGCAAGGGCGGCCGCCTCCGTCAAATTTCGTGCCAAAACAAAATTCTAGTAGACCTGCTTGTTTTCTTGGTACTCGACTCTACTTGACGTTGGTAACTGCAATTGCTGCTGTACGCCTCTACGGCAATGTTTTTTTTTTTTGCAGAAATGTCTCAAATCACAGATTATTTTAAAAAGAGTTCACGAGGAGGAGAATCACGTGGAAAGGTGAAACAGTGCAGAGTGCAGACATCATTAGTTCTTCTAATATGGGGAAAAAATGTAATTCATGTTACTGACGAGATGCGGTTAATGTGTCAGGACTGACAGTAGACCTAGTTCTCAGCCACAAGTGGAAGGTGCCAGTGGAGGAGAGGATCAGAGCGCCAGAGAGGAGTCAAGGCGAGAGTACCAAGTCTGTAGGAGTGTATTAATGAGTGTATTAAAACCAACGTTTACATGATTTCAACATCACTTTTTATTCATCTTCCCAGATGTTCTCAAAAGCATAGAGTGAGTGGTTCTGACCCGCAGCAGCTGGAGAGATTATGATAATGAAAATATTAATATTGCCCCCCCCCCGGTCATACAGTCAGTACCACGCCCGCCTTTTTTTGGGCAGGAAAAACCCTGTATAATCTATAGGCATCCTGTGTAGACACCCAGGATGTGTAGCCATTAGCTGGTGTACATACTGGAGCATTTAGCTAGTCAGGCAAAGCAGAGCTAAAAGAGGAGTGAACACCTCATCACAATGTGAAACAAGTGTCTGCTGGATGAGTAAACCAGCAACTGTTTACTGACATGTCAGCTATAACAATGTTATTGGATGACAGTGTGTCAAGGTTGTGTTTACAGCATTTTGTGGCTGCCCCCAGAGCCAAAACTAATCAACCAACCACTTTAAATAGCATTTCCATTTTTCTATTTCCCTCTGTTTCCCTCTGCTGACACATTCATGTCAGATTCATTCTTTTTTTTTTTTAACTTGACTTGAAATTATCATCTTGGAAAAATGCTGTTGTTGTTACAGAGGAGGGGAAAAAAATAAAATAAAATATGAATGCTTTCTCTTCTGCTGTCTTCACTGACACAGACCTGCACCTTTACACAGGAGGGCAGCTTAAGAAACAACAAGAAACGCTGAGAAAAAAACTTCAACCAAGACCAAGTACGTGAGTGAGTTTTACTTTAGTGTCAAGAGAGTCATCTTATCAGCAGTGGAGGCACAGTCGCCTCTTTCACAGACGAATGCTATCGTATCTATTCAGCACTACAGTGAACTGTCACATACACCACCCACCGATAAACACAGACACACGCACACACACACACACACACACACACACACACAGCACTCATCAGGAGCTGTAGGTATGTGAACAAATATTCTTACCGAGATTTTAATTAGGTCAGAGATCTGAACAAATTAAAAATCCAATTCCCTCTCTTATTAATTCAATCAGTCAGAATAAATAAGTATTCATATGTGTACAAACGCTGAAGAGTAGACATAAAAAATCACCTGCTGATACAACGTGTACATCCCTCTAACACAGCCTCAGTGAAGATTAAACATTACTTTATTAATTTGTCGTTTATGAGATTGCTTCGTCTGCTTCTGCACATTCAGGAGCGAAAGGTCCTGAAAGCTAAATTTAAAAAAAAAAGTCACTCTCAGGACATCTTTTTAAATATTAAGCAGTCAAACCATGAGCGGCTTCACCTCCATGCTTTCCTGCCCCTTTACCTCTGCAGATCAAATGTGATTGTGGTATTAGAGCTTTAATGAGTTGTATTAATCCGCTGCCATTGGCACATGTGCTGTCGTAGCAGATATGTGTGATCCTTTGCTTTTTAGCTTCATGTTTACTTTCTCTGAGTTCAGCTTTTAAAGCAACAATATCAGCCAATGAAACACAATGGGACAACATGCAGTGTGTGTGTGTGTGTGTGTGTGTGTGTGTGTGTGTGTGTGTGTGTGTGTGTGGATAAGAAAGGACTTGCTGGTGGCAGTAATAGCTGGGAGACCACTGTCATAAACAAAGCGTGTGTGAGCACATGAGTACTTAATATTTATTAACGGGGGCCCTGCGGTCTTCCAGCAGCATGAAAGGCAGACAAAGAATTAAGGTTTTCAGAAAAGAGTTACCAAAGTGTGAAACAGAGACAAAGGAGGAGACAGTGAGACGCCCCACGTCACCGCACTCATTAACAGCACAGACACAAGTAGCACAAACAGAATATAAATATATGATAAAGCTGACATTTAGAGGCATCCATAGATGGATGACTCTAACTGACGGCCAATTTGGCTGCTAATCTAAAGGCCAAGGCTGCTTGTGGCAGGGACAAGAGATCAATCGTTTGTGTGTGTGTGTGTGTGTCTGTGTGTGTTTGTGTGTGTGTGTGTGTGTGTGCATGGGCTCTCACTCACCAAATAGATTGCTGGAGTGGCCTTGCTTAGAGACGGGCCTGAGCTCATTGGAACCCCAGGCGTAGCGCCTGTAGCTGTCCCACGCATGCTTCATCATCTAAGAGGGAGGAAGAGGAGAAGGAGGGGTAGAAGGAGGAGAAGATGGGAAATGAAGAGAGTTAAAGGGGACAATCAACTTTGAGCTGTAACAAGAAAGATTCGATTCATTTTCAAGTCATTACTACGCCGTGGCTCGAGTGATGCAGGAATTTTGAGGCTAATATTAATAATTCAGACTTTTAATAAACATTGTTAAAATAAAACTTTATATAAGCAGACATTTCATAAGAAAAAGGGTACACACCGAGTGGGACACTTCCAGAGCAGCAACTGACAATCATTTTTATTGATTAATCTGTCATTTGTTTTCTCATGAAATTTCCCATGTAATTTCTCTCAATAAACCTCCTCTGGTAAAATCATCAAAGATAGTGAATGACAGCAACATTATCTGAGTATCATGTATGCTTTCTTCCCCAGTCGCTGTCACATGATCTAAAACTTACATCTATAATTCAAGAAAAAAAACTCTCCTCAGCAGTGGATCTGTAAAAACTGATCTTTGTGGTTACACAACACTTGTACCGATGGAAAATATCCTGCTGCTGATTCATGTTGCTTTGGCTGCACAGAGTTTGTGACCATCTGAGGTGGACATGCTGCCCCCAAATAATCAGAGACATCTCAACTTGATGGCATTTAAATCCGGGCTTTTGTCAGGACTTGATACTGCTGTATCATCCGTGGGTTTAATGCTGCAGTTCTCACATCTTACAAAGCAGCTGCAAATGAAAACAGAGAATTGGAGTGGACTGAGCAGACACCCTCTGTTCAATACCTCTCTCCAAGATGTGAAATTACGTTTTCTCACTACTTGATCAGACCCTGCTAAAAAGCCTCAAATCCAATCACAATGGGAGAGGCTTAAGCCTGGGGCTCTGAAATTAATGAGCGGTGTGTTTGGACCAAGCTGAAATCAATAAGTAACATAATTAAATAACACAAGTAGAACTTTTGTAAACATGTTCGAAAACAACACGCAGTGCACACGAAGTGACATGTTCAACAGACCCCTTTGAGCAATAAGAACATTTGTTGACTTATTGCTTGCATTAACATGTCACCCTATTAAATCACCTCATACATATGTATTAATTTGATAGTTTCTTATCCCAAACAATAATGTGGGTGTTTTTTTGTTTTTTTTCTTCCATATTTTCCTCTTCTCCTGTGTTTCATTTGAAGTGTTGATTCATAAGAAGATATATTTGTGGTTTTAAGAACCAAAAAACATCTCAGTGTAGTTTTACATCTCCTCTCTCAGGCTTCTCTATGGAGCTCTAACAACAACAGGTCAGCGAGCCAATCAGAAGAGAGGCTCCGAGTCTCTTAGTTAAGACACAAGTTAGTCCTACAGCTGCAGAGATTTTATCATTCAGAGGACTAGTGTTTACTTAATGATGTTATTCTATACATCAGGTGGAAAATGACATATTCAAAATGTCTGGCAGCTGATTATGACCAATGACTGGTTGATTCACTCATCCTTGCTAAAAACAAAGCCCAAACATCACTCAGTTCCCTGTGAATGGGAACATTTTCCTCTGCTGAGTCCCATTATCTGCTGCTGAAACCACCCGAGTCCCCAGCAGGACTGGCTGAAGTTTCATCTCATTTTAATATGGTGTTGGCTGGAGGCTCGATAGCAGTGTGAACACTAGTTTCTCATTTCGGTCTAAGATGTGGCTCCTCCTCCAGCTCTGCTTGTGTCTGTCCTGCTAATCCAGGTTATACAGCATTGTCCCAGAGCTTTCTAAAACCTGCCTCTGGATTAGACACACTAAAACCCTTTATCCTCCACCTTCAGATGGAAAATTTCTCCACACACACTTCAATGTGGTGCTATGCTGTAACCTATAGCATATATGGGTTGACTGCTTGCCACATGCACCAAAATACCAGCCACATACACAAGCATTCAGCAAAGTGATAGTGAAGCTGATTCACAGGCTGCACACTCTCTCCCAGGGGATCATATTACTGTACAATACACCCTCTCTCTCTCTCTCCTAGTGCAAGCATATATGGATGTGTGTACTAGTTTGCATGTGTGTGTCTGTGTGAAACTACAACTACCGGTGACACAGTTACTTGTGTAACTGCTGCTGACTCACTGATACTAAACTCAATCCAGGGCAGACACTCAATAAGAATAACAACAATTAACTGTGATAATTTGAAAGGTGGGTACAAATGACCACAGAAGGCAGTTAGCCAGCAGGCCAACGAATCACCGAGTGTGACCAGTTGCCACGGAAACCAAAGTTGGTATAGCGGAAGCCAGTGGACTGGTCAATCACCGAGCAAGCCATTTAGTAAGTCAGTCAAGCAGGAAACCAGCCTGGAAAATCTGGTGCTCTGTACTGCTGCACCGCCCCGACTGTCTCACAGCGGCTGCACATACAACAGTAACAGCAAGACAAGCTTAAGTGGGGTTGTATGAAATATAAATGAGTCTTTGATACCTACACCATGAAAAGCTCCACTATATTACAACTAACATTAAAAAAAAAAAGACACCATAAGATAACGTTAAGTGGAGGCTGTCGAAACCAAAAAAAACTCAGACAGCTGTCTACAGGATGCTGCATTGCTTAGCCCTTAAGATCCAGAATAAATAATGACAGTATTACAGTATTATTACAATGTTGCAACAGTGTTCACTATTGATTAATCAGCAGATTATCATCTCAAGTGATCAATTAATAGTTTGGTCTAAAAAATGTTAGAAAACAGAAATGAATGAATGTTTCTCTAAGTCCAAGGGGATGTCTTCAAATGTCTTTTTTTGTCCGACGAATAGTTCAATACCCAAAGTCATTCAGCTTGTTATAGTATGAGACTGAGGAAACCACAGAGCATTTAATGTGGAACCAAAACTCAAGCTGTTGAATTTTCATTAAAAGAAAAAAAGATTCACAATTAAAACGATTATCAAAATAGGTGCAGATTCATATCCTCAATCAACTGATCATATCCACTCTACTAACCATTTATTTTATTCTTGCTGGTTGATTCATTATTTGGTTAATAAAGCTTAACTGGAGAAAACATGATATCTTCAACTTTCCTGGTTTTTTTTTTCCATCTAAAACCTAAAAGTCTTAAATAATTCTATCAGAAATTGTATAAGAACAGAGAAAAACTGCAAATTCTCAGATTGAAGACGCTGGAACCTGAAAGTTTAAGCTGTATTTGTTTGATCAGTGACCTTAACATTAATTAAAGTTGATGGTTAAATTTTTGTAAATCGGCTCCTCAGATTAATGGCATTTTAATTCTTTATAATCTCGTTCTATATAATTGCGAGATATTTATATATCATAGTGACATTATTTGGAACTCTTTACTTCAGATTTTTGACTGAAATTGAACAGTGGATGATGAAAAGATTATTGTGTACACACACACACACACACACACACACACACATACACACACACACACACACAAGCAGATGCTTAGTCATGACTGTGAACCCTAGAAAAGAGCAATGAATATGTACATACTGCTGTGATGCTCTTAAGAGTTCATTCATTTATTCATACAGTGAGCTTGACTGGCAACGTCTCAAACAAAGATGGTCCTCAGCAGATTACATCATGCGAGCTGAGGAGCCTTGTGCATGAATAGACTCTGATTTTGTGCTTTTCACAGAACAACTGTTATTAGATTCCACTGTATATGTGATATGTCACACTGTGGTGTGGAGGAACAGAGAAAGCATAATTAGCACTGTTACCTCTCATTTCCTGAGCCCCATCTGCATCTCTCATTGTTGTATAAAAGACAACACACACAGTCACAAAAACACATGTTACATGCATATATTTCGACGGGTTCACTGTTGATTTAACCTTCACTGACAGGTAGACATCTCATGAAATCAAAATGCTGCTCTATCTTCACATGTGGCCTTCTTTTAAATATACACACACACACACACACACACACACACACACACACAAAGAACAAAAGCCACCTCGTTTGCATAACATCTCCCACACACATCAAAAGGACAGCTAGCGATAGCTTTCCTCCCTTTAAACCCACTAATTACAGCTAGTGAGCCTGCTAATTACTGCTCCTATATGCATGTCACATTAAGAGATCTACTCAAATACTCTTGCTCCACTCAACATACTGCACTGCATTACATGAGGAGGACTAGAGCTGATCCAACATCCGTTCAAGCGTGCAGTGATAAAGATGTAAGACTATACTGTAAACAAATGAGCACTATATATCCAAAAAATTGTGCTATTTGAAATTCCATAAAATCCAATACCAATATTTTATATATCATGATGAGATATTTTAGCCATTAACATTATTATTTCGCGTCCAAGTGTGGCTCAGCATCATGAACACAAGGTGATTGGACATGATGCTGAACCCAAACTGTGTGAGTGTGATAGAAAGAAGTGCAGAATGCATAATAAAAACACTGTATGCTTGTAGTGTAAAGTGCTTTGAGTGGTCGAAAAGACTAGAAAAGCGGTATATAAGTGAAGTCCATTTACCATAAGTGTCCATTACTCACTATACAGCATGTGTATCAACCATTAGCATTATCACTCCATCGTTTGTTGCTTTTTTGTTTGCAATTTTCTGTGGGAGGAGGATTTGATTTGGCTTGAACCAAATTAATCAAATCCAGCCACTCTGATGCAACACTAGTCAGCATGTAGCAAGGAAACTTTAAGCATGTTGTTACTGAGAATATGTGCTGTTTACATTTACAATGTGCTGGTTAGATAAGCAGTAATAGAACAAGGTGCCCTAATGTAGTCTGTTGAGTCTTCATCGTCAGGTTGACATTTTTTATTGCCAGTGAACAGAATCACCTCTTGTTATACCATGGACACGTCTCAGTAAACGCAGGCGAGGGTGTGTTACTTAACTCAACAGTTTACTGTCTCCTCACCTGAACCAGTGTGTTATCCTTTTAGCAGACAGAAGCTAGCAGGCTAAGTAGTCGGGCTGGCTTACATTAGTTACAGTCTGGCTCCCGTGCTGACTCAACAACTTGTAGCTGTTTTTAGCATTTTGACACAAGAAAGGAGATGATTAAAAAAAACAGGATTTTAATAGAAGCTATAATATGTTTGCTTGTATGGCTAGCCAGGACATGTTAGCAAGCCAGGAAAGCCACGGCATCTTCATTAGCCTGTGTCTGCTGATACACTGTTACTCAACTGTCTTGAATTGCGTGATATAATCTGAGACGTGGGTGGCTATTCAGAGATCTGTTACCAGGCTAGGATGACAAATAGTGCAAACTGACAGCCGATTACAACACATAGGTTACTGTTCTCTAATTCAGTGTGTAAATGTAAGTGTGGCTCAGAAAACTAAACATTCCTGTGCATTAACTCTGATTGGATTTAATGCTCAGGATCCCTATGTGTTGACTCTAATTGGATTAACTGCTCGGGATTTTCTAGGCTGACCACTGTTATTAGGATCTGGTGGCTGAAGCTATTTCAGACGTACAATAGCTCCATGCTAATTGGCTCTGTGTTTAAGGTGTAATGGTTTTCTAGGGCACCAGCATCAAGTCCAATCTAGCAGGAAAATCTTAAGCACATACACACCTGTTCTCGTCTCAAGAGTATGCATGCACACGCACACATACATGCAGCCAAGGGAGAGATTATTTCCTACAGAAAGGCTGAGTGAGAAGTGTTGACAATCACCCTGAGTGGAGAAACACCACCTCCTCTCTCACTCTTGAATTCATTCCTATTCTCTGTTGTCCCCCTGCTCCACCTCTCCTCGCAGCCTATTGATCTGCCTCAGCCAGTGAACTAATAACTGTGTTGTGTTCACTGATGACATACAAGCACATGCGCATATCCTCAGCACACACAAACACACACACTCAACCTTGATCTCCCCTCTCTGCAACTGCAACAGTTTCCAGACAGCAGGAAAGCTAATGGAGGAGAAATCGTGTTATGGCATGCTAACATGTAGCAGCAGGGAATAAAAAGACAAACACACACGCACAAACTAAATAAATGATTCACCCTGATGTAAAAAAAAAAAAAAAAACAGTGCTCATGTTTTCTGGTGACTAATGTGGATTAGAATTTGTTCATTTTGTGTTTTTTCAATGAGCATGTGAGCATTAAAATACAAAAAACTGATTTATTAACTTCAGGTCAGCAAACTGAACCCAGTCCTGGAACACAGTGGCCCACTGGGATTTGCCCCAGCATGCCTGATGGCCAGTCCACCTATGGAGGGTTTTGTTCAACCGGAGTGTTGTGTGCATGTCGTACGCCTGCAGTCAGAATGAATATTAATAGGTAATAAAAATATAACTTGATGATAGCAAGTTAAATGTACCATTCTCTCTCTTCTCTTTTTTCTCTTCTCCCCCCCCCCCACTTCCTGTATGCGTTTTTTTTTTTTTTTTTTCAAATTAAAAGCCCTCTGCAGGGTCATGTAATTACGACTTCTTGACATTGCAGTGGCAGCAATAGCGGAAACGCTGAGATTTGTGAGGGGGAGTATGAAAATAATATGAATCATTTGCTTTTACTTACTTTGAATTTCAATTCGATTTCTTTTTATTTTGTTTATGGGGAATCTTAAATATCTCCAGAAGAAATTTACGTGTCATTAAAGTGGAACTAAAACACATCAGAGTCTGCTTACAGGCCATCAGGAAAAATAATGCATATATGAAAAAAGTTGTATGAAGCCTTTTATGGCTCCAGAGGGAGCTGTGTGAAAGAAGGGATTCCTTTCCAAGTGTGGCAGGTGCTTACCAGGCAGCGAGAAAAACAGTGTTTCACTGCCATACAGATAAATACATGTTAACAATACAACAATAAGGCCCAACTAGGTGGTATGCCACCACATATAGCACAGAGGTACACAAGTCCACTGAGGCCTCCTTTTAACATCCCCAAAATGAAAACCTAGCATTGATCTAGTGCGTGTACTTTACTGCTGTTGCAT
The DNA here is from genome assembly GCF_002814215.2 of Seriola lalandi dorsalis. Classification (NCBI taxonomy): domain Eukaryota; kingdom Metazoa; phylum Chordata; class Actinopteri; order Carangiformes; family Carangidae; genus Seriola; species Seriola lalandi. Next base: position 6,720,111 of record NW_019525453.1, on the reverse strand, counting down.
GCTGAATGATGATGGCAAATCATTAACTGCTGTGCAAAGATCTAGGGGTTAATGACCCTGTTTGCTCCAAGGTGTCTCAAGTAATCTGTAACTGAGGGAATGTGTGTGACACAGGAAAGGAGGAAAAGGTGTTCCCACAGGGGCTGCTGTGGTGAAAGTGAAGCTGAAATCGAATCCTCCGATGATTTGTCTCTGGAGAAACACTTGCAACTAACGCCCTTGTAACAGGTACATTGGGTGTGTGTGTGTGTGTGTGTGTGTGTGTGTGTGTGTGTGTGTGTGTGTGTGTGTGTGTGTGTGTGTGTTTGTGTTTGAGAGACAGAGAAAGAGAGAGAGAAAAAATAGAGAGCGGGTGAGAGAGAGAGAGAGAAAGAGGGCGGCAAGGTGACAATATGGCTGTTGGGCAGATAAGGACGTCAGACAGCCAAGTGGTAATGTGGGCCCACACAAACACACACACACACACACACACACACACACACACATCTGCCTGCCAAAGAAACATCCCCTGTGAGTGTGTGGCGGAGTACAGGTGCTTCACTGCTTCACTTCCTGCCATTTCAATGAGAGGAAGATAAAGACAGAGCGAGATAGTGAAACGAAACCCCTGGGTCACAACACACACATGCACAACAAGACAGACTGAAGGAAGCAAACTACAAACCGCAGAAATAACACTTGTTTAACTGCTCCAATTAAAGAAGAAAGAAGAAATAAAATGACAGTGATAAAAACAAATAAATTATGTCCATAAAAGCCAGTTTGTAAAATAAAGATGGAACAATTAACAGAAGGCATGAAAAGCAAAACTAAATAGTAAACAACCCACAAAAGAAGAGAGGGAGAAGAGAAATGCATTATTTGCCCCTCTGATGATAATGGAGAGGGCTCAGCAGGCCACTCATGATTTTTCACTCAATATTTCAGCAAACTGTTGAGTTGTCACTTTGAAGTTCAGTCAGTTTCCTGAACATCAAAAAGTCCATGAAAAAGTCATTGAGATTAATTGGTTTGATTGTGAAGTGCATGAGTGCTCATGTTAGCCTCTGTCACACTGTGAAAAGCAATGAAAAGAACTTTTTGTTCTTGGAGTCACGACGGAATAAAAAGCAATTGTGACATTTGTGACATTTCTGACAGGTAATGCTTCCTGTAGTGTTGTTTTATGAACAAATGCATTATCATCCCTGAGGAACATAACTACCTCCAAGTGCAAAATCTGTTCGTATCTTATCAAAGTCTGCTGTTTAATTAAGTTTTTAATTCAGCAAAAGAAGGAAAAAAAGAATTAGGCCACTGACAGCTATCATTCACAAACGGTTTACAGGCACAGGCATGAAGTCATTTACCATTTTCTTTTTTTCTTTCACAGCAGTTAAACATGTGACTTCCTGTTTATAAAACAACCATGCAGCAGGTGTTTGCAAGAGCTCATCCTATGATGTCATCAGGTTGACTCACTACTGTATTAGAGTAGTTGGTCACTGAGAGAAACAAAAGTATTTTATTAAAAAAAAGACAATATTGTTTAATATTTATCCAAGCAGCTACTAATGTAGCTACAGGTTCCTCATGTGTAAAGGGTTTCACTGTGGAGCGGTAGTGTCCCACAGACTGGAACATTTTTACCATAACAAACAGTCAGAAAGAGCTCAGAATTAACAGATGACTAAACGCATGTGATTTGGAGCAGTCTTCTTGGCTATATCCCTGTAATCTTAGTCATTTCAGTGCAGCTACAGGTGCAGGAACGGACTGAGAAAACTGAGCAAAGCAGCAGCAATATATTAGAAACTGATGAAGCAATAAACAAAGAGTAGAGAACAGCATGCCTTTGATTTCACCAAAAGTTAAAATTGATAAAGTTCTTCAGTAAGTGCTAACAAGCTGTTGAAACATGTATAACTTTCCCCTTTTCACATGGTGCCTGAATTTGTTGATTCAGTTGCTCCGGGGTTGTTTACCAGGCATGTCTGAGTTTAATATCTCCCTGTATATCCACCCCCTCTCTCCCTCTCTCTCTCTCTGTTTGGGGATGTAAGAAACTGTGAGCACCTCAGTAATAAATATTACTGCATCTCTTTCATCCCTATCTCTGAGCCCAGACAGCCAGTTCTGCTGGTTCACATAAGCAAATGCATGGGTTCAAATACACTCACACAGCTCTTTTATGGGGATAAATAAGGTTGCATTAAACATTCACTGTGATCAAATTGGCAGAAACAAGCATAAAAAATAAATAAATAAATAAAAAACATAAAGCTTCTTGCGTCATGTAAATTATACTATCCAGATTTCAGAGACAGAGGAAAGAAATTGAAAATCTGGATGCAGAGACTGAGGATGCAAGGTTAGACACATTAAACATCATGAAATAGAAATGACATTTTGAAATGCGCACAACCCCAGGGATGTATTTACATTAGAGAAGACGCTGGGAGCCTCTATGCACCATTACACCACTTTACGCAGTGGTACTTTTCGAAGGCTTGGAAAAAGGTAGATGTGAAAAACATATGGAAAAAGCAGACACAAGTGTACAAGGCCAGTTTTAGAGTTAGATTAAGTGGATAACGTTCAAGATTATGTATTACTTAAGCTCAGGAGCAGCGACTAGGTTCACTAATTTCAAAATAAAAGCTCAGGATCAACTAACATACCTTTCTCACCACAGACATTTATGCTGGTCAAACTGCGAAAAGCACAGGTGCAGATAATAACATTAATGAGGGCTGTTATGTTAGACGTCAGTGAGCCAGTGTTCACAATACCAGCACATAACCTGCAACTGGCAAAATGCAATTAAGCCATTATCAGTGTTATTAACTACGCCTGTGTTTGACGGCTCAAACTGTCCACTATTACAATTAGTCTTTTTCCGGGCACAGCACAAAGGCAATTGCCAGTGCATTTTGTCCCACCTGTGTGTGCAGTATTAACTAAAATGTGGCATGCAGATGAGTCCAGGTACAAATAATTAGAATGACAAATATAATGGCGTGTAACCCAGGTGCTGCAATTTCCTCAGTGAGCTGCAGTGTCATGAGGAGGAGCAAATATCTCTCTGGTGATGGTGGTGCAGCTGCAACATTTTGCAGAAGTGAAAAGGTACTGGTAAGCCATGGGAGGGCAAACAAAGGCCAAGCTTTCCACTAATAACAACAACACTACTATCTGATGCGATCCACAGCAACCGTATGGCAGCAGATGTACTGGGCCATCGCCGTCATGGTTACAATAAAGAACATGCAGTTAAGCTTCGGAACAGTTATAGTTTGGACGGGGTTTAGACGGAGAAACAACTTCTTTAACGTCACCCTGATCTCCTCCTTTGCTCCCTTCATAATTACTACAGCTGCCATACAATGAAATGTAACAATGAGTCATAATGAGCTGCTTGTACAGATGAGCTATAGGGTCGTTTTATAGGAGACGTCTCACAAATTAAGGCTCTCTTTACTCTACATCATGTATATTTCAAATTACTGGTGATGACCATTTTTCAAATATGCCGTAATGTTTTGGATTTCCATTCAGTGCGTCCTCTTGTATCCCTGATGGCTATTTGTTTCCACAATGCTATAAAAATCAATTTGCAGAAACTTACTTGAGATATGTAATTCGTCACAGTGCATATAAGGTGTGATCTTATTATTTTCAAAGTTACCTATTGTATAAAAGTGCAGATTGACTAGTTGACCTATCATACAGAGGTTAGTGGAAAACAATGGCTGGAGTGGTAGGTGGGAGGTATTCAAGACATTCTGAAAATGGTTAGCAGTAATATCAAGGGTACGAACTGATACAAACAAGAAAAACCCTGATATGATTCTTTAAATTCTTTATATAATCAACAGATGATAAACGCTCCAACCTCCATTGCAATTTCCATGAACTTATATTTCTCAGTGAAGCCTTAGAAAACCCTGAATATTCTTGTTGTTGTATTGTTTAAGCCAAAATCCACAACCAGAGTGTACAAACCTCCACCACCACAAACTACAACAACTGTAGTTGATTTTACTCTCCATGTCACTCTTGACAATGGTCATAGTTTGGGATTTTCAAAGAAGACTCAGGTTTGGCTACGTGCTTGATAAAGGTATCAATAAGTCTCTGTGGGGACTAAAATATCAAAAGCATGGAATAAGCATCAAGCAATAAACCATGAGTTAAACTGAACTGAATCCAGGTTTACTTCTACAAAAATGCAAAAAAGTAAAAAAAAAAAGGTAAAAGAAAATAAGGTGCAGTTAAACCGGTGTACTTTCCCTTGCGTAATCGTAACAATATTCAACACAAATGCAATCAACCCTAAGGACAGATGAACTGTGACACCTGTTATTCCTGGTACAATTCCCCTGTGTGTTGTCTTAGTTAAGCAGAAAAGGTTTTTGTTGCCACCGATCTTTTTGTAGCGGTACAAATCTTTAAAAAGACACAGCCCACAGGAGCCCCGACATTTCTGCTTACAAAACTTGCTTCTTGACCCATGCCATTTTGGAACAAAACCCACCACCTAACCATTTTTCCACCTCGTCTCCTCACATGTTCTCGCTGCTCGGAGACGGAGGACAATATCCTTCTCTCCGCTTAGGGACCAGTTCCTCAGGGATCAGTGAGGGATTTCCTAAGCGGTTTAGTATTTCAGCAACCATATATGGGTCACTATTGTATTGTTGGAAAAAAAAGGATGCTGCCTCCCCACAGTCTCTACTGACAGAGAAGTAGGTTTCAGACTTTTCCATGATGGCTTGCTGCAGCTGCTGTACTACTCCCATCAAACGGGCATCAAGTGAAACTATCAAACACTTAACAACCATAACACTCAGCAACAAACTGCTCTCAACTACAGTTTGCTGAAAACATGTTTCATGTCATGTTCACGTTTTTGTAAGACGTTATTATGACAAACTAAAAGGAAAGCTGTTCAATAATGAATGACACAGTCAGCTTTATCACACACAGTGTCTGAGATGGTATTGTTGAATGAATTGGGTTTTCTCCTCCATTTTAAAGAAACACTTATCCACCAGTGATGAACAAATCAAAGGTTCCCTTGCTAAATAAAGGGGAGTACACTTTTTTTCTGGCCCTCTTGAAGGAAGTAATTCAGTAGCACTGCATCCTAGAAAGTCCATTTTTGCACCAAACACAATGCTGTACACAAAGAGAGTTAAAAGGTTAGCTTTGTATTTAAGAGAAACAGGAAATAGCAGTAACAAATACACAGTGAACAACAACGACTCCTAAACACCAATTTCCTCAGTTTCTGTTGTACCTCTTAAAGAGCAGAGACACCACGGAAACCGAGGAAATCGGTGTTTACGAGTTATTTGATTCGTCATTAAGTTTAAGATCTAACAAGCCCTGCAAGCCGCCATCCAAAACACTGATTCTGAACGCCAAATGTTGATGATGAGACGATGAGACCAAAAGCAAGGCAACAGCACTGCACCGTCAGACCAAAGTAGGGGATTCATTTCATATTTTCATACAGTTTATGATCATTATAAGTGAAAGCAATCCATGCTTTTCTTCAAAAAGAGACAAATAATGCAACAGTATTCTACTGTATTTGGAGGCTGGAGTGTGAAGACGTGAACTGATTAGATCAGTCCAAAGTCAGCATGGTGCTTAAGTTACTTTCATTCCTAACACGAACAAACTCTTGTTCATTTTCCCAGTTGGTTCGGTTCATTTGGCCTTGTGGGTCTCCCAACCACAACCATTCGGGTGATGTCTTTTATTTAGTGGTAAAGCAAAGCAGGATTTTGAGAGGGCAGATATGTGAGCAGGGAAACCATTAGTGTTGTATTTGTACTTTTCAATAGAGAACCACAGAGTCTGAGTCGCATTATCGGGCAGACAGAGCAAAGACCGAGCAAATACAGATAATACTGAATAAGTCAAATTGCTTTGACACATCAGATAAACTAAACTACTTCAAATAAATCACAAAGCTTTTGTAAAGAAAAATCCAATATGATCATCATAAAAAACTGAACATTCCACCACTGACTAATCAATGATCCACTGAGTAAAATCCAAGTCAATAAATTCAGGCCAATAAAAAAAAAAAAAAAGATTCACCATCAGACCTCTTCTATACCTAATTGGTCCCCACTCTCCTAACAAGTCGAGCCAGTGCCAAGACTCACTGACCTGACGGGTCATAAAATGCGTCATTCCCAATAGCCTGATTGGTGCTTAACGGTGCTCAGTGTTGATAATGTGGTCAACAGACCAAGCCTACCTGCACAGCAACATTACACGCTAATCGATATTAGCTGACAGCAGTCTGGGGAGGAGAGGAGAGAATGATGACAGTGAAGAGGGGGGGTGTACAGTATATCTGCGACCAACTGTTTGGTTAAAAACCTGGTTCTAGTAGTAAAATAACACTCCAGTGGGAGCACAATTATTGACAGCAGAGACGTTACAATCAAAACATGAACACTGATGTCTTGGTGGTATGATTACTTTCATTATCTGCCCAGAAATGAATTCATAGCAGCCATCAGCCATGTGTTATGGAGCTAGGACAAGTGTTTTTTTGTTTTTTTTTTAACTAAATTATAACACGTTCATAAATATTTAGTCAAAAAAAAAGAAGAAGCACAACTCATATGTGTTCAAAAACTAACAAGTGATTCATGTTTAATTATGAGGTGAATGGAAAACACATTTCAAATATTTTTTACACAGTTCTATTCACACTCAACAGCTGTGAAAATATGTTTTTTCTTATTTTATTTGGCCATTTTAAAGGTTTATAAAAGTTCTTCCTTCTCATTTCATTGTGCTAAACACATCTTTCAGTCCTCCCAGTAGTGCGTAATGCTTCTCCCAACTGTATCAGACCACACACACACATTTATTGACTTGACCTTTCTCTAGGTTGTAGGAAGCAGCCCAATTGGGTTTGACCCAGCCGCATGACAAAAGGCAAACTAATGAAGACTTTGTGAAAGGCAGATTGATTTTTCTCTCCCTCCCTCCATTACATCCATCCCCCGCTTCAATTCAGCAGGCGGGAGAGGAGGCAGGCGGCAGCGGGGCCTGAGCTCATCACTCATTTGTTTAACAGGTTGGCAGGAATGAGGACAGAACAGCAGATAATGCCAGAAAATATACCCCGTGCTCCATTCAAATGACTTGGGCTGACAACATGGAGAATAACTACAGAATATGGATTAGCTGGATTTGGGAGAAATCTGGAAACAGCTCATTTTAGCCATTTGACAGAAACAAATTAAAAAGCTTTTTGTCTCCTCATCCACATTATTATGGCTTTTACTTTTCTACTATATTTGCTTTCAAACACGTATGGGACAGTGATGGGAAACATATTCAAGGACTGATATCATCTTATATCGTGAATCATACAGACTGCATCATTAAAAGTTGGCATATCTAGACATTCAATTTTGAAAGATTAATTAATGCTAAACAGCCCCTCGTCAACTGTTAAACAGCTAGCCCGCTAACTGCAGTTGGCGACATTCATCCTTGTTCTGCTCTGCAGCCTCGTAGTGGCACATTTAGCCTACAAGTTCTCCACCACATCACAATAACAACCACTGTCATCAGCTGCAGTCCAAGAAGGTGGAGTTGCAGGCCGCCCACGGGACGAGCCGGAGCTAGCTGTTAGCAGCAACTAAACTTTCAAATCAACACTTACAAACAGCACCTCATAAATAAATAACAGAGGTGTCCAAACAAATACTCCATATGAACTAAGCAAAAAGTGTCAATGGTTGTGACACAATTTGGCGAGGAATATGGACAAGCAGATTAACATTCATAAGAAACATCAAAGTGGTGGAAAGATACTAATCACAACTTCCAGTCAGGACTTTCACAATAAAGCCAGAGCTGAAATAGGATGCAGATCATGATTGAGATCATGGATTGTGATTCAACTCAAAAAGACTGTCATATGATCTTTAGGCCAAATCGCCCACTCCTACATACAACCACACAGTGCATTATTTTCATTACCAATTCATCTGCTGATTATTTTCTTGATTAATCAATTGCTTGTTTGGTCTAAAAATGTACATAAATGGTGAAAAGTGCCCATCACATCACAGTCACAATAGTGGAAGGTACCATCTTTAAATGCCTTCTTTTGTCTGACGAACAGTCCAGCATCCAAAAATATTCAATCTATTCTCATAGAAGACTAAGAAACCCAACATATTGTTTACAATTAAGAGGCTGGAAATGGTACGTTTTCAGCACTTTTCCTTTAATAAAATATTTCAACTTAAAAAATTCCTTATACTTTAAACAATAAATTAGAGCCCAATTTTAATTGGCTGATATTGGCCTATCACAGATATATCGGTATCAACGCATATATTCGCCGGTATGCGCTGATATGATATATACTTTTATTAAGAAGCAGCCAAGTTATATAGGCAGCTTTTTATGTATATTTGATCCTTTGTTTTCATTCAAGTTAAATACACACATATTTATACATATTTGTTCTCATGTTTTTTATTTATAGTTATTTATCTTTACAGTTATTTTATTTAATTCCCAGTTAAATCTACCATTTCAGTGAACTGATGTCATTTTGGACAATAAAGTTTATTGTTAAACTATAAAATATCTGGCTTTCATTACACATCTTTTTCACAAGTATGTATATATATATATATATATATATATATATATATATATATATATATACACACACACACACACACTGTATATATTGGGCGATATAATGATATCAGAATTTTTTTACTCCGTAATATCAGTATCGGCCCCAAAAATCCAATATCGTGCTCTACAATAAATTACTTAACAAAAAATAATGGATACATTATCCATACCAGGAGGTTCAAAATGTATCCATTATTTTTGGATAAATTTGGAACCTCCTGGGTCCAATAATCAGCAAAGAGAGACATTGTCTGCTGATGCAATCACTTACTACAATATAATAATAATCAATAACATTTACACCCCACTTACCCAACTCACAAAAAATGGGTTTATTCAAGTTTTAAAAATGCTTTGCTTTTACTGCTCAGTCCATTCAAACATAAAAATAAAAGCCCTGGGCTCTCACCAAACTCACTCTGTTTCCCCTTTTTTTTCCCATATTCACAATGCCCAATATTTTCTTGGTAATGATATTCAAATTTGTGATAGTGTAATAATTAGACCACGTCTCCACTACAAAACAGACCAAATTAGATTCACTCCACTCGAGAGTAATTAAGTCATGCATTAAAAAGGGATAATAAAGTTGCCATGGCATTTTCTAATCTTTTAGGCAAATTTATTACCTGAAAATACCTGGATATTCCCAGCCATAATTACTGCACAATTTGCATTATACTTGCAACTATGTAATTTGCTGTGATAAAAAACTGTCTGCTCAAATAGAGTTTAGTTTAAGACTGCTGAATAATATATTAAATTCCTGAAGAACATTAAACATGGATTCCCATAAGCTAGGAAAATATTTTACTTCCCTAATTTTTTTTTTTTTTTTTTAAATTTACCCAACCTTTTAGAGGATCAAACATTCAACTGTGATACCAGTAACCGTGAGCTTATTGTAATTTCATTGTACTAAGTACCTTATTTTCACCTGATATATTAACTTTACAATGTTTAGACGGTTATTAAATTAAGCAAATATTAGCTGTTTGCTCACTGCAAATAGTCTTACAAGCTGTGGTTGACGATAAAACCTCTTTTATGTTAGAATGATGTGTGCTGCAAATTTTCCAAGTTGAAGCGTGTAAAACAGAAATCTAATCATAAATGGAGGAATCTCTGTCTGTCCATGGATTTTTCAGACAAGCCGTCATCCAATTGACTTCAAACTTGGACCTGAGGAAGTGCATTGGCGACTGTGAAGATTTTTGGATGAGCAGTTCTCCAGAAACAATAAACTACAGTCGGTTAGGGCTGGGGCGACGCATCCACATAACCGACATCGGCATTTAGGACCACGCCCCATCTTAAAGATGGCTCTGCTCAGTCAAAGCATGCTACAGAACCTGCACAGGCTCATCTGAAATGTGGGAGTATTTTGGACAGAGACCCAAACTCTGCAAATCGGAACTAGCTCATCACAGCAGGACAACAGCTGTGAACGGTCACTTGAAGTGAAAGCATCCCAGAGGTTTGCTTCATACACAGCGGCTGCAAAACAGCACAGTGTTGTTTACCTTTTATCCTCACCCGAGCAGGCAAGGGCAAGTCATTCATGCACCGCTGCTGTTATGGTAACGTTACACCCCGCTTCATTTCACGGTGTTAGTTGGTTGTTGTTTCCTTTAACGGCCATGAATGAGTGAGACAATTACTTACACGAACGTCACAGGCTGTTGTTACAGTCTGTAAATCACCTCAGATATTTTCCTTGGTAATGCAAAAGTACATTTGCCAGTGATTTTCTTAGCTGCATATCACCCCAGTGATGGAATAAATCCATGTCACAGCCTTTTGCAGTTTTAAGTCTTCTTCTAAGTTCTTCAGTAAAAAAACTGATTCTCCAATTCATGGAAAGGGCGTGATACACAGCAATTAAATTAATCTACACTCACATGCCAATTTATTAGGTACACCTAGATAAATCTAATGCAGTATAATACAACAGCCCTCCAATAAAACCTCAGTTTTTATTGATTCTATTTGAGAGGATGTTGATTTATTTCACTGGTCATTTTGGAGGCTGTAATTTGTGGTGCTGTTGACTTGTACTGGGTTATAGTCAGAGGTGTTCCTCAAATTTTTTCCATCCCATTTATATGAATTAAGGTTGACAAAATATTAGGAACACCTATCAGTATAACCCAGCACAGTTCAACAGCTCCACAAAGTACAGCCTCCAAAATCATCATAAACAGAACTAATAAAAACTGAGCATTATGATTGTTATGAAAGGAGGATTTATTGGAGGGCTGTTGCATTATACTGCATTAGCTTTATCTATGTGTTCCTAATACATTGGTGAGTGAGTGTATGTGTCACAGTAGTCCTTTTGAATTTGTGTTCCAGTATTTTCAGATCAGGCATAGGACAAATAGGGTCTGTTATTATTCTTAATATCATAACATAACACAGCTACGATGTGGAAATTAGATGATGTTTGGGCACTGCACTAGTTTTCGTTAATTTTCACAAGAACAGGCCTTTTCTCTGTAGATATATTTCTGTCCCAGTCATGAAGACACACTGCAAGAGAAATAGTCCCGTGAAGTTCCCAGCTAGAAGCCTACAGACCTCTCTATTTCACCAGCTGGGCTGAGATCCAATGCATCTTCTTTAGCCAGCTAAAACACTTTAAAACTCTTCCATTTGTAACTATTAGTGCAGTGGTTGGAGAAGGCCAGCCCAAATCCTTTCTTCCCCTTTTCTTGTGCAACAGATCAGTTCAGTCATAATCTTTATTTTCCCAGAAGTGCAGAAGCGGCTTTGTGAGTCGGCTTTAGAAAGGACACCAGCAGCTTCTAGGGGTGGATTTCTGCTATAGTCAGCTGGAGAATTTGATGTGAATGTGGGTTTTCTGGGATCATTTGTCAAATTAAATCCAGATCCCGTTTGTTATCAGCATCCTGCAGTCCGTTAATAACAAATTATCTCTTGAACGCTGCAATACCAGCTCTACAAAAGACACCTAAAAGGTCAAAGAGGGAACTAAATATGCAGTCACTTGAATAAAGACAAACACCAACAAACAGTTTTCCCTGTGGGGGTACAAACACAAATCAGAGGTTATACAAGTCTTTACCAGTAGCACCCAGTGGGTCATAAATGCCCTCCTGAGTTTATTTTTATGACCATTAAACAATAAAGACACAACGACAACCAACGGTTGTTCATTTAGAGAGGGTAACGTGAGGGCCCCGGCTTCAGTTGTTACACAGTTTAACTTGGGGACATGACACCGTGGCCTTCGTATTGTGAACACTCATTTACCAACATGGTGTCAAGTTTGAAGCATTGTGTGTTTGGCACTTTTAGTTTGCAATTACAAGTTTTATTCCAAAAATAACACAATAAGGCTCTAGAGACCCATATCATGGAATTAGTGTAAGTGTGTCCCTGAGTGAAGGCCTTTCTGTCCCACTCTCTCCCTCCTTTTGGCAATATAAAAGTAACAGATTAAGTACTCCTCACTCCTTAATAACAGAGGCAGGATCACACAAACTGCATCATTGCCTTGCATGGAAAAGTCTCTCCACCTTATTTTCAGGTCAACTGTTTCACAGTTTTACTTAAATGGTAGAATGTGTTAGGTAAGATTTCAGTGCAATAGTGACAGCAGTGGATGAGCACACAACAAAAAAAGAAAAAGAAAAAGATCAGAAAAGTAATACTGAAGTTCCACAGCAACAAAAGAGCTTCTGTGAAAGAGAAACACAGCAGTAATACCAAATGAACATTTTTATAATGCCAAAACAAAGAGCGAACAGGGAGTTATGGCCATGTGGTCATTAAACTTGACATTCACTGAGATGCTTATGCACTCTGGCACCATGCACTCTGTTTGTGAGACATTTCTATTGAGGTTGCGTTGCATTTATAAGCAATCTCTTTTGTTTCTTTCTCAGCTAGAGTTGAGTAGTGATTGAAGAATATTACTATTTCAGCATTACTACATTTTACACTTCATTCCTGAGCTTGCTGATCTCACACAAATTCCACCACTGTGCTGCCACTTTTGGGCTCTCTATCACTTGCACGGCGTGCCCAGAGGGCACTCACATTTGCTGACTTTGTAATTACCTGCAACCTTAGTAAATCAGATACTAATTAAACAAAAAAAAAAAAAAACACCAATGCGGCCTAAGGAAATGCCTTTCAGGAATGTAAACCTTGTCTCAAGCTTACACTGTCCTGTTGCTCTATTTGACTGTCTATTTATAAGAAGGTAAAAACCTTAATCATGTGTCCAACAGTCAATATGACGAAAGTACTTGTACAAATCCTGATGAATCTTCACCAAATGTAAAAAATAAATGTAATTACCTAATTCTGCCCTTTTTATATAAAGAAATTGTGTTTTGTATATGAATGATGCTGGTGGATGTGATGTCAGGATGCTTCACTTCCCAACACTGCTCTAATACTCAGATAAGCAGGTTCTTATGGTCCTTAAATTTCACATCCTACCAAGAGATTATCAGGCCCTTAGCTAATACAATATGCAGGGTGGCAGAGCTTGCAGTGTTAAAATGCTAGCCTTCACATGGGAAAAAAAGGGAGAGAAGGAAGGAAGGGAAGATTGAAAAATAAATGGAGTATGTGATTGACAGGCTATGACTCTGGGTATTAGACCGAATTGGATTAGGGAGAAAAAATCAGCTGGCCATAACCCCCACAGTGCTTGGGACACATTAATATTGAATATCAAAGAGCATTTTCCCCCACCCATCTCCATCACTGGGCTACAAGCCTCGGTCACAAAATACTATATCCCCTCTCGAGACTCACAGCCTGAAGGGTTTCAAATCCAACCCAGCTCAAGCATCTGAAAGCAGCCTGTTTGTGTTCATATTTGCCAAGGAAAAAGTTGGCAACTTGTTGACGGGGAATGTGAAAAGGCAAAATTTGTCCCTCTCGAGTGTGTCTTTGAGGCATCACATCTTTGCACATCACAGATCTGCCTTCAGAAGTGTACAAAGGTGGGTCCGCTTCAAAAACAGTGAATGAACGGGAAACCGGAGCGTGATGTAACACAACCGTGAATGGGAAATGTGATCAGCTGACGATACACAATGAGCTCATCTCAGACAACAGATGTGTGCATAATGGTCAGAAACTTGGCTCAAACCCCAGTTAATGCCGCACGAAAGAAGAACTTCCATTCAGAAACATCTGCACGATTTATTTGGTCTTTTTGTGTGTGTACGTATGCGTTTATTTTTACATTGAAAACTCTGTCTTAATGCTGCTGAAAGAGAAGAACGATGAACAGAACAACGCATTCACATGCAGTCGTTAGATGGCCTGTAAATTTGGTGCTGTTTTGTAGCCAACTATCGATTTTCAGCACTGTTTGCATTTACTGAGCTGTTTCCAAGAGGAAGCAGAGCTCAATTATCTGCAGTGAAGGCGGAAACCCGCCTATTGTTTGCTTCAGTATGACTTAAACAAAAAAAACATCTTATAATATGAATTATTTGTCCCATTCTTCATATACAAATTATTGAACTTGAACAAAACACATTACAGTATTTTTTTTTAACATTAATTCAAGCTCCTGTAATAAAGACAAAACTAACTCTACTAAACTGTTTCAGCCTTGGCAAGCAGTCTTCCTACACCTCCTCCTCTTCCTCTACCAGTGTTCATCATACTTCTCTCCCGCTCCTTGTGAGGCATGTCTAGTAACACCGGTCTAGTGTGAGAACAGACAATAACAAATTCCTTCAAGTTGACATCGGTTGGCAAAATATAAAAGTGCCCGTGCTGCAACTTGCTGCTGGTATGAAGAATAAACTCTGGTATTTCACATGGAGGTTAGCTCGGCTCTTGTGTTGCACCGTGTGCTAGACCAGACCTGGCCAAATAAGTCTGCTCTGGGTAGTACCCGGTGAATGATGTTACGTTGCTCTTTAGTTTCAAGTTCAAGTTTAACTTTGTCATTCTAACTATACAAAAATAAAGAAATTGAATATAATTTCTTCAGGACCAGGTATGAAAACTAACACACTCTCATAGATAAAATAAAACTCAAGAGTGCCAAAAAAAGATAAAAGAATGCACCTTAACACATTCACACTGTGCTCAAACAGATACATAATGAATTGTATCTCACATCTACTTGATGTTGTGCCGTTTTACTTTAATTTGACGAAACACTTCGTTCAGACCTTTCGTCCCCGTCCTAAGAAAACAATGGATCTCCAAAACATCAGCTTTTCATGAGTTACTGAAAACAGATGTTTTCAACTTCAGATTATTGAATGTCTTATTAAATGTTTTTTTAGCTTAAGAAGTCAGAGAATTCTCTCAGCCAATGAAGGAACATCATCAGCTTATCTGAAAAATTCAAAATCACCAAATTGATGATGTGGCTTTCATTAGACGGTGATGATTTGTGAACAGGAAGGAAAAGGTTTCAAGAAAATCACTGTTCCCTCTTCTTTAGCACCTCATCATATACTCCATACAAATAACTTAATTAGGAACATTTAAAAGAGAAAGTATGAGAGAAACTGTGTTGATATGAAGCGTCTTACTCATAACATTGATGTGTCCTGCCATTTTAACGCCTCATTGTCCTTTACCAAACCCAAAAAGATCAAAACACAACACTCTAAACCACCTCTGACTGACAGGTTGACCACATTATTGTTTCTCCTAGTTTCATGTTGTGCTATGCAAAACTGAAAATGTAATTGCTCTCCAATATTACGCAATAAATTGGGAGTTATTGTGAAAGCAATCAATAACCTCTGAATGCTAATGAGCTAGCAGTATACGATCTCCAAGCCAGACAAGACAAATTGCACCTCCTGGCCTCACAAATCCAACAGCTGCGACAATCGCACAAGGCACGGTCATTAATGGCAACGCCAGCCCATAGATTTTACATGTGTGTGTTCACCCAAAGCCCCATGAGGCTGAGAGGCCGCTCTGCTCAGCATACATCACTGTCTATAGCAATACAAATGCTAATAATACTGCAATCCTACTGTAGACTGCTAATGATCCAAAAAGCAATGCACAGTATGTCTGAACCTAGAGCTTGGACGTGTGTGGCATATTTTCCTCTTTGTCCATTCTGTATAACATAGGATTTTAATTTTAGAATATACAATCATTTGAAGTCAAGGCAAATAAGGCTAACAAGAGGAGAACTAAGTGTACTATAATACTATAATGGTTCTTAAGGTTGCCTTGCTGTTAATGAAGCACACTTCCTGCATGTGTTTCACAATAAATACCTTACAGTGAAAGCCAAGGGATTCTGTCCTCTGAACTGCTGGAAGTGTTTTAATGTGAAACAGATTGACAGATTTTCATTGACAGCAAACAGCAGCTAAACAAACTACCGCAGTAAATGGGGGTAGATCAGAAACCAGGAAGGACTCACAAAAATATGATCACATTCACAAAATATCAATAAAGACATTTCTCAAATAATAGCTTTCTCTTAACTTGTTAAGTTCCTGTTCCACCAAGAGGTTATGTTTTAACCTGTGTCTTTTGACTTGTCAGGATTACACAAAATGTACTGAACTGATTTGCACTGAATTTAGTGAAGGGATGGGGCATGGACCAGGGAAGAACACATCAAACAAATATTGGGGCCGATACAGATTATTTACTATGATATTTTTTTTCTGAGGTCTGGTGTATGTTGGCCTTAGCGGAGGTCTGTGCTCTCTAAGCGCCGTTCTAGTTAAGTGATAATTAAGATGATTTTAATAAATGGAAGGCACTAGTAAAATAAATCTACTGTACAACTATGATTTTTGTGTGTAAAGAGAGACAAGTGTGTGAAGCTGAAAGAGAATAAGTGCGAGAGAAAAGAGGAGAGAAACCAACAGACACCAAATAAAACATGGTCACATTTGTAGAGCTACTGGAGTCTGTCAATAAGCAGCTGCCCACAGCAGGAAGTGGAAGAGCACGCACGCACGCACGCACGCACACACACACACACACACAAGAAAACCAGGTCCATTTCCTACTGCAGGCGAAAGCCTGTGGTGTATTGATAGGATTCAGTAAAGAAAAGCAAAGCTCCACAGTCACCTTTAGCTGAAAATGTCAGCTTGTACATACAGGAGGTCCGGGTGGTAAAAAATAAATAAATAAATGAAACACCACCACTCTTCCCTTTGCCCAGCCTGTTAATCTCTTCAGATTTTGTTAAGACAACAGGTAAGCAGAGCAGTATGTCTCTCTGTGTATTTGTTCTTTGATAGTTTAAGTGCATGTCCACCAGCTTATGTTTGGCTCTTGTTGATGTTGGGGGTACATGCTCTCTAGAAGCTTAAAAAACAAGCTGTAAGTGGAGAACAGTGGACTGAAGCATTAGACAGAGGTGGTTCAAACGATGTGTGCAGCGAGCCTGAAGGGTTATTGATGACTTGTTACTGACATTTCATTTTGCTAGCTATTTCAGGCACTAATTCTTTTTCTGTCTAGTGTACGTTAAAGGCACTGCAACATTAGCTGACTGGATGATTATATTTCCATCGAATGACTGAAAGCACGTTTCAAACCTCCATGGGCACAATACAACACAGATTTATAACACACAACACATTATGTTCATTTAACCTCAGTGGCACACTGGCAGCACTTAAAAACATTCAGTCTTAACTGTTTAAAATTGCATCACCTGGCACTTTCATGCATCACCACACCCAAAATGAAGCCCAAGGCAAAAATGCACTTAACTGGCTTTTGCCCTAGTGCTGACATTGTAGAGGAAACATAACAGTTTTGTCTAATTTTTGCAAAATATAAACTTTCTAAAACTGGTACTCCAACAAAGCAAAACCCCAGGTATCTGAATGATGTCAGCCTATAAATTCTACAATAGCAATATCTCTGCATTCACAGTCCAAACTTTGCTGTTAAGATATCTGGTCAGTGTAATCAATTATTGTCATAAGACACAAAACTCCCAGAAATTAACCAAAGTGCTTTCATTGCTGATAAATCTGCCAATTATCTTCTCAATTAATTGATTAATCATGTTTTTTATTAAAATGTATGAATTTCCGAGGCCTGAGTTGCTTGTTTTTTCCAACCAACAGTTACAAGGGCAAAAAATAAATTCTATTTACTATCAAAGAAGGGACAGAAAAGCTGAAGATCTTCATATTTAAAGCCATGGTTTGTGTTTTTACCAAAAAAAAAAAAAAGAAATCAATTCTCAAAATAGTCGAGGAATGTTTTGTCAATCACCATTGATTAATCAACTATTTGTTGGAACTCTAATCACGTTGGGGTTAAAAAATGCTCTTTAAGCCGACCTGTGATAAAGTATTATTGATTGAGTTTCCAGTATTTTTCTGGTAGTGTTGGCTTCACATTTACTTACTTTTTAATGATTTGAAAAAAAAATCAGGACTTCATTTGATTTACTGCAGAAAACCCCAAAATTTAAAGCCTTCACTTTCTCTATTTTACCAGGCAACAGTTTCTATTTTAAAGTGAATTGCTGGCAGCAAAGTGGCTGATAAAGCAGGCAGAGTCTACCAGTACAGTGCTGCTGGTGTGAAGTACATGTTTAACTTTCCATGACTTTTCATGTCCATGACAATTGTGGCTGTAATGCGTAAAGGCGATGTGTGTATGTGTGTGTGTATTTCAGCTGGTGTACTGTACATGTACAGTCCTCCTTGTGTAGTTTCCTATCCGAGCTTCAAGGCTTGCTCGTGCCTTGACCTGAAGCACAAATACTAGGTAATAGCACTAACGATCCATCTCATTTATTTTGCTCTAAGCTTTTCCAAATTAATGCTCAATGACTATGCATGAGCAGGAATGAAGCTGGGAGAGTAGATACAGTAACAGCACTAAAGCCCTAGATGTACCTCGGAGATGGATACAGTGTATAGGCAATAAAGCTTAATATACCATCATCTCCCCATCCAGGCCTGTGGTGTGTGGGATGCTGGGGCTTGCCCCTGGCTATGACTGGACTACACAAAGGCTACAAGATACACACATAGACACAAATGCATGGAAGATGTGCAGTGACAGTTTGAGTGTGTATACATGCAAAATTGACTCATCAGTCACTCTGGAGTCTAAATTCCCTGCTAGAAAGACCTCAGAGCCAGGAGGCCGCAAGCAAAGGACCTAGAGCGAGTACATTCATCCTCATCCTCATCCTCCAACCTCTGCTGAAACCCAACCACAATCGATCCACACTGACTCCCTAAGAGCCACGCTGTAACAATCCATATTATTATATATGGATTTAAAATATCTAAAGCCTCGCAGGCTATCCACTAGGACTATATATTTACAGTGACTTTATAACACTATTACAATATTCATTACTCTGATCTTATACTCCTCGCTAGCGTCCTAGCCTTGGCCTAGAGGTACAGCATGATTTGTCTTCACAGGGTAGACATTGGACATCCTCATATATTACACTAGCTTATAAGATCTCTGGGTAATTTTCAATTCATAATTTCATCCAAAACAATTTACATTCGCTGCTTATACCATTTTGATATCTTGCATAACGGTTTAGAAATTTCCCAATAAATTTTTTACTCTACAATTTCCCAGTGTGACATCTTCAAATTTGCGTTTTTTAGTCCAAAACCCAATGATTCAGTTTACAATAATATGAAACAGAGAAAACTAACAAATGCTCAGATTTAACAAGCTAGAACCAGATAATGCAGCTTCTGCTTGAGCTGCAACTCACTGTTATTTATTTTTTTTTTAGCAATTAATCTAGTGACTATTTTCTCAATTTATCAGTTATGTCTGGTCTGCACAATGTCAGAATAATGAAAAATACTCCTACAGCCAAAGTGATGCCTTGAAGAACTCCATTGATATTCAGTTTTCTGATGCACAAATCCTCACCACTGAGAAGTTGGAACTAATGAATCTTTAGAATTTTTGCTTGAAAAATTACATCATTGTATTTATATATTATCAAATAAGCTGCTGATTAATTTCCTAGCAATCAACTTAATCATCTCATCGTTTCAACTCTTTCATATAATGAGCTAATATTGTGAATGCACCCAGGCAAGTATTTTCATTCTGATTGGGCTCCTATTCAAATGAATGCCTTAAAAGGATCCACATAAACACAGCTCTATCGCTTTATGAGAACTGGGCACTGGAAATGAACAGGGCTTCCATTGTCAGAAGTTCTCTGTCTGCATTAGCACACACAAGTACATTAATTTACATACACACCTATGAAGGAAGCAACAGAACTGGTTGTGGAGCCACAGCTATTATAGCCATTAGACAATTATACAGAGCACCTGGAAGGGCCAGCAGTAACTCTATCTGACACACACACACACACACACACACACACACACACACACACACACACACACACACACACACGTCTGGTTTCCACTCTAAGAAAAGAAGTAGGACCAAAGAACCAGAGGCAATTAGTCCAAACGGCCGAGACAGAAATAGGACTTACAGGATGCCAAGTTAGCCCGAGAAAGAGGCAGAAACTGAGAATTTTATTTCAGGCTCTAAAGGTTGGTGAAGTTTTTTTTTTTTTTCGGTGATACACAAATGCACATTTGCAAAGACACACCCACACATGCACGCAGAGTGGGGAAAACAATTGTGTTCAGAGTGGGAATAAAAACAACTGGACTCAATCCTGAAGACAGCAAAGCAAAAGAGGAGAAAAGAGAAGCAGGGAGAGAAAATAACCACAAAGAGGGGCTGAAGATGACAAGAGGGAGGAGAGAGGAAAAGAAGGAGGAAGAAAATGACAGGCATGTAGAGACATGAAGAAAGAGAGAGAGAAGACTGACGTTTCATGTTTCCTTGAAGGTCGGCTTTGGACGAACAGGAGAAACCTATTCAAACCACCAGACTGTAATCCACAGTTCTCTGAACAGCAAGACGCGTGAGTGTGTATGAGTGTGTGTGTACGCAAGCCATTGCTTAGTTTCTGCTCTGCGTGCACATGCATTTCAAAGAGGAGGAGGTGCTGACAGAGGTGACGGGCTGACAGGATGTTAAGCGATTGTCCTTTTAAGATAGTGAGCTGAAAGGAGTACGCACTGCAAACAAACTGTCCTTATGGCTAGTCAAACGTTCATTTGCATCTCATCTGCATACTTAAACAACAACGAGCTCCACCTCATCACATCACACACACACACACACACACACACACGCACACAGCAGGAGCGGGATGATGAGTCAGACAGGACAGCAGAGGTTGTAGAAAAGGTGAGTGTGTGTTTATCAATTAGCAACAAGTCTATTATTATATTAAAATAATGCTGCCATTAATACAGGGCTTCAGCAGGGGATCTTGGTGAATTTCCAGGCATCCCCTGGAAGTCCTTGAGGGAGTTTCAGGAGATCCTGGGAGTCCCCAGTATAAAAAGGAATAGATTACCTCTGTAATTTTAGATTTTCAAGATGCTATTAATACCAATAAAAACTCAGAACCAACCAGTTTATATGCAACAGTCCAAACGTATCATCTCCAGTATTTAAATAATACCAATGCCACATTTATACCTGACTAGGACTCTTTGGGATCATTTTATCTGAAGTAACCTGGAGGCAGGGATTGAGGTCGCACTAAAAAGTGAGTGAGGCAGCCTGCCGTGATTGAGTGATGCAACCACATGCAAAAACACAGAACTTTATAATGATATAGACAAAAAAAAAACTATATTTAATGTGCAGTGGTGGCATCTGTCTGATATACTTAATAAGGTCAGTGGTTCCCCAAATGTTTTCTTTAGTACAGTAAGTGAACTAAATGTCCTTGGATTGTGATGACGCTGAGAAGAAAAAGTGTTTGCTGTCATTTCAAAATAAGGCCTGTGAAAATTATTAGGCAATAAGTGTGGTAATGTGTGTTTTGGCAGGCCAGGGAGGGATACAGTTCAGTGTCAGCTGTGGATGTGAAACAAACTTCCAGTATCAGTATGTGATACATACTGATACCTATTTCACACAGGAAGTGTGAATATGACGCAAGTGCAACTGCACCAACTCACATTTGACATTCTTTTGAAATATTCATGTAGCATCACAGGTTCATCTCTGATTGTCTTTGTTTGAAGAGCCTCCAATTTGCCAGGGTAATTCCATACCTACACTGCTGAACCACAGCATAACACTGAATTAGGAGACATAAGAGCCAAATAATGTTCAGTTTGTTTCAGTTAAATCCACATGCTCTCTCGTTCCTTACGCATGTTTGTTCTGTTTCCTTCTTACTCTCAATCTCCCTGAGGCATCAGCTAAATGACAATATCATTAAACTGGGTCTCAATCTGGAAAAGAGACGCCTGTCTAACTCAAAACTACTCACAATTTCAATATATTCCATGGCTGCAATGAAATCCTGAAATGTCATCCATTCCAGCTGCTAGGAAACGTGTTACTGCCAAATAGAAAAGTAGTTTACTATGTCAAATAACACAGGTGTTCTAGCATCCAGCATCTGCCCCATCCACATTGATTTTCCTTCTGTTTATCAGCCGAGGTTTTCATTATTACCCCCCACTGCTCTTGCCTCCACAGCCTCTCTGAAAGCGAGTGAAAGCCCAGTATGCAGACGGCAGGGAGGAGGGGCTGTGGAGGGGTTCTCCAGAGAGCCTTTGATTTCGAGCAGACAAACAGATTTAGCTGATTGTAGGATTGTGGCGGTCACTAACAACAAGCCGTTTATCCTTTACAGAGGGGCCCCAGCAGCCTGTCCTCTGCCCATCACAAACACAACGCTCACCCACTGAGACCACAACACAGTGCAGGGGCAGATCCCTGGATAACTGAGTCAGATGGTGGAGAGGCAGAGTAAGAAGCCTGCATCAGAGAACTTTATCTTCAAATAACTTAAGAAGCCTCAGCTAAATAAAAACCAGGCCATCGGGTCATGGGGAGCATGTAAGAGTGTGTTTGCATGGCTGTGTTAAATCAACACAGATACTGGCTTTACTGAAGGAAGAGCTGAAAAATTAAAAAGATAAGAGGAGATCTGTGGAGGAGTTGAGTGTGAGCCTTTAAACCTCAAGCTGTCAGGTGCAACTATGCTTTGGTATGGCTTAAAATATCTGAATAACAATAAGGTGAATAATTTGTTTTGTCATATGAACTTGATATAACTTGATATTTGGTCATTTAAAAAAAAAAAAAATAGGTCACGACTGCAAATAATGTCAGCCTATTTGTCCTTTGATCATTATGCACAAATTAACCAGCTGCTATTTTTGGTCGATGTATGAGTAGGAGCACAAAAAAGCAAGATGCTTCCAAGAACAAAACTTTCAGTAATATCCCAGAGGCTTTGAGATGGAAATCAACCAATCACAGTAGCACTAAGATATCAATATACTACAACTACTAGAGGTCCAATTTTCCGACGCTTCTAACAACTGTGACTTCCTTGAATGCTACTATTATGACTTTTTCTAAAACTATTGCTGCAACTACTGAGTCTAATTTGATTACTGCAAAGATTACTGGCATTTTTATAACAGCTACTAATAAGATTTATATTCATCTGATAGGGAGAGTACTGTTCCAAAAAAAAGACCTGAAGCCCAAAAGCAAGAAAAGAAATGAAAATCATACTAGAGCTTAATCCATTTGAGTCCATTGCCTTCAGCTGTGGGACATTATGACAGGCATATTTCATCTGTCTTCGCACATTTCAAAGACAAAACAATAATTCAATTAAATCACAAAAATAGTCAGCAGAACAATGGCAAATGAAAGTTGTGACCTTAATCTTGACACGTCAAGATTTCCTCTAAGGAACTGTGAGAATTTGTCACTTTTTGGTGACATTTTATGGACCAGATGCTCAATTGCTAAATCAAGGAAGCAATCAGCAGATTAATCGCTATTACTACTATTTCCAGCAGTTGCAGTGGAGCGCTAATGATGTAATGATGGTGGTATCAGGTAATCTAAGACAGGATGCTTAGTCTTCTCTGTCAAATGAGCAGCTATACTGTGTTTAGATCTTGTTCAATTGCACGTATCAAAGCAGAACAGATCTGCAGGTTTCATGCACTTCACCTTGTAACCTACAACTGCAAGGTCCAAATCAATAGCTGTGACCAGGGAATGTTATTATAGCCAAATAAAAACTCTCCTGCTGACATCTGTCATATCTAATCACACAAGGCATAACCAACATTACTTTATATCAACTGTGGCCACACAGGATGATGTGATCCGTTTGAGAAGATATTTATTTAAGAATTGCTCAAGACTATGGTGTGCTTTAAGATAAGCTGAACACTATTTAAGCAGAAACACTATTTCTTTTTACAAGTGAATAAAGTCATAACAATCTATCCGATGTCGAGCTGTTGAGGAAGTATTATGATTGTATTATGTGTTGCTTTTTAGTTATTTTAGTCGATAAATGTTTTCAACTCCACCATATGTATGGCATGTCTGACATGACCTGTGTCAAGTTGAGTCTTTCTGGTGTATTTCAAATGATTACACTTCCTCCCAAACATTTACAATGTGTTCATTAGTTGCTTCATTAGGCTGGAGGTTTTGGCAGACTTTTGCGCTTATTTTCCTTTCAGAAAATACTGCACTGTCATAGACCACTTCTACAACACTGTGAGTTTACTCCGAGATTACGCTGAGTCTATCTGCATAGGGACAATTGAGTTTATCCTTGCTGTGACAAACTGTCACCTCACAATCATAACAGCTGTCACACAGGAATGGCAACTGGATGACAAAAAGCGTCAAGTGCCAAACATTGGCACCAAAGATTTTAGATGTGTCGGTGGTCAATATGTTGACATGATCTGATTGATGCCTAGTTATTGCAACAACAAAAAAAACCTTTCAGTCTGGATTAGTATGTTTTTAAGAGTCTGCTGCGCAGTGTATAAAAAGAAATAAAGCCCCTTAACAACACACATCAGCATGCAATGCCACCTAAACTAACCTCTCATAGCCCTCATGTAAAAACACAGAATTGATTATTTTAAGTTTGTTTGAATTTGGTCCCCAAATTCTGCTGCTAACACTTCTGACAGGTAATCAGCGGGTGATCAAAAAAGCACCATTTAAAGTTCTGCTGGGTCTTTTTAGTTTACTACAGAAATCAAAATCAAATACCCAGCTGATGATGGCAGAAATGTTAAAAATAAACAGTGGATATGCATGTAGTGACCTGAATCAAAATTTCAGTGATCGTGCTGGAGCTATTAAAATCCTCAAAAAGCAGCATCAGAGCCACTCAGCCCAAGTACCTTTTTTTGCGGAATAAAATGAACTTGATATTTGGTCATTTAAAAAAAAAAAAAATAGCCCACAGCGTTACAATCTGTGTTTCCACTGTACTGTATAAACACAGATAGCTGCCTTAACAAACGCTGGAAGTATTCAGAAGAGTTGTGTTTTTCTGAACGAGACCAATGTAATGTGTTGACTTTTCTCCTCGCTCGCTGCTGCTGTTGTTTTCAGAGTCACACAGTTCATTGTTGAGTTTGAAGACATAAACAGAGGGCTTGGAGGGAGGACATTTGGAATTTAGAGAGTCTTTGATGGGTGCTTTAAATTCATGATGTGTGCTATAAATTAACACAATTTCAGATTAAAGACAGACATTAAGTCAACTTAATCCACCTTAAAGACTGGTAGGTATGTCTCTGTGTGACTCAGAGGTATTTCTTAACGCTTATGTTATTTTAAATACGATGTAATAAATTATAGGTTAGTTTACTTTTTGACTAGGATTGAAAGACTACATCTCATTCATAGGCTGCTTCAACTGAAGTCCTCATGTCTGGGGTTGTATGTTTGCATGGCCACCAATGTGATGACAAATGCATTAGACACCTGTGACATAGCCTATGTGATGACAATCAGCTGACAGGATGCGCACTATTGGCAAACTGTAATTTGTAAACAGTATGGCCTCTCGCTGACTTGAGGTGGTTCATGTGGTTGACAGCATGACAGCAGGGTTGCTTAACCTTTTAGTGGCAGGTGATGTCATCTTAAGGTCACAGGCGTCCCCCATTTGCATTTCAAACAGTGTGCCTATGATACCAAATACACAAATTAATCACATTAGGTTTCAGGGTGGCTTTTTCAACCACGCACCGAAGCGATATATCTATAAAATATCATCTTTTGAACATTTCAGAGCATTTTGTGAAACATAATACTGTTAATAAGTTCAATCTTGTCTTTCAAGGGTCTTGAAAGGTGCATTACTATTCACTGGTAAGATTTCCTGAAATTATTAGACAGCGGATTAGTCTTTACCATTAATTGCTTTTCATAATTTTCTCACATATAAATATATCCTGGAAGCATCCATTATCCATATTGGGGTATTCAGTCAATTCTATCATTGTGTTATTTCATTTTGTCAATATTGACGATAGCTCTACATATACCCCTGAGGCTGTTCAGGGAAGTCATATTCTGACCTTCTACATATGAGCTCTATGCCACAAATGACCCACAGAGATCTGATTTTCAATGAAAGGCCAATATCAGTCCACCTGAATATCTATACGCCAGCCACATGTGCTCAATCAGGAAACCAACCCTTAATCTGCTCACTCACTCACTCAATGGCCCTCTGTGTGAGACTACCAGTTTAACACCTGAATGAGTAAATGGAAATGAAAATCACTCCACTGAACAGATCTATGAGAAATGCTCTCCAAAAGCCCCATGTGAAAACTCTTTTCCGAAATAACACTTAAGATACTACAGTTCTCTCCCCCTCCATTTGGTTAAAAATTCTAGTGAGGATATTTTATTTTATTTTATTTCAGAAAGGGAGAGTTGGGATCATAACACCACAGCAGAAGGCAGCAGGCTGACTGCACAGCATCAGCAGCCACCTGAAACCACCTCTGAGACTTCACCACTGGGCTTTCCACTTGTTTCCCCACACACACACTGTGCAATGACATAACACAATAATATCAGACAGACATGCTACCTGTTGGTG
Organism: Seriola lalandi dorsalis; assembly: GCF_002814215.2. Lineage (NCBI taxonomy): Eukaryota > Metazoa > Chordata > Actinopteri > Carangiformes > Carangidae > Seriola > Seriola lalandi. Next base: position 6,693,458 of record NW_019525453.1, on the reverse strand, counting down.
TTTTTCACCCTGCTGCAGGCTACAGGGCTAACGCTTTCACTGGTGTGGAATGAGAGGACATAAGGGGGCACACAAGCCACAGAATAAAGGGGATATACAGGAGCATTGTGACACTATCTTGGTAAATACATATGATGGTAAATGACTCCAATTAGTGATAATTACATCACACAAAAAATCATTGCTATGGGAAATAATCAAACGAAGCATGGATTCGCATTTTCCCTTAAAGTACCTCATCTTCAGGTTACAAACTGTGGAGCACACTGAACATGGATCACATAAATAACTGCGAAGTGCTAATAGTGGTGTTTGACTCTCCACATCCATGATCCCCCAATGTCCCCACTTCATGACTTCACCGATCCAAGGTGGTCTTGAGCCAGCCCTGTATTGTTCTGATACGGGAGACTTGAAAGACAGGTAGATCCGCCCGGACGGGGGCGGTGGATCCTGCCTGCATTCTTTCCATTTCCCCCCCAGGAACTGACTGCTGTTAAATTACGTGTAAAGGAAAACGTCACGCCGAACTTCGTTTAAAAATCGGCCAAATCAACGTGTCTAATTCACCAGCAGGTGTAAGCAGATCTCATAACATGGCACAAGATCTTAAGCTAAATACTACAAATTGTTCTGCCAATTTCGGCTTGAAATGTTTACACCATGGTCAGCTTTCATTCAGCAAGATCACAAGTTGTATACTTGTTGTACACTTAATGCCACAGCAATGTGCGGTATAACGTAAGCGACATCGGCAGGGACTTTCTCAGGCGAGCATTTCCTAAAAGTTATAATTTTATTCACTTTAGTGCTCGCTGGTGTTTTATATGTGTGCCGAATTGTAAAGGGGATATGCCTAATTCGTCTTACGTTTCAAAAAATGTTCTATTGTGGATAAAAACAGACCTAGGACAAAGAAAATTTTAAAAAATGTCAGATATTTCGCGGGGTTTGGAGTGACGTTTTTCTCCATTTAACGTACAGTGCGAGAGCTCAACAGATCCTTACCTCTTTGATTCTAGTCCGTCTTTCCCTGGTTTCGGGGTCCAGAGGTTCGTGCCCAGTCGCCCCGGGCGGGCGGTGATACTCAACGAAAGGTAAATTATTGACATCCTTCCCACCTTGACCCATACTCTCCTTTGCAACTTTCTCCTTCTCATTAATAATGTCTTGTTTAATCTCGTCGGGCCGTTTTTGCAGAGTATCCTTTGCCTCTAGCAGAGCTTTTTCGTGGTCTTTCCTGATTTTTGCCAGGACCCTCTCGTCGTTTCCAGCCGAACCTGAGTCGCTGCTGTCCGGACCGGTGCGGGTGTTGGTCTCCACCGCGGAGGAATGAAAGAAAACTCCGCTAAGAAGCTTGGACGAGTCCGGTAGGAAGAAAATGGCCCCGAAACATAGGGTTATAAAAGCGCTGAACACCAATAACAAAATAAATTTCTCTGTCAACCTGAAAGAGGTCGGGCTGGCAGACTTCCTATTCGGGGTCGCGGTAAAAGGCAGAAGAGTTGCAACTGGCATTTTCCCTCTTCCTTCAACAACTAGAACAACAAAAAATGAATTTCAACGGTTGAAGTAACTCACGTCGAGCTCAGTTTCGGCTTATTCCGTTCAGAAATCCATGTCCAGTAAGTATACACGGTGTAAAATGTAGAATAACAGTGGTAAAATCTCCGGTAAAAAGTTGTGGAGTAAGGCGCCTGTCCATACCGGAGACTCTCTGCAGACAGACGGAGTCCAACGGCTCACACAGGAAGCTACGGTAGATAGGCGTGACAGACAGCCGCGATGGGCTAATCACTTTCTGCCCTGTGAGTGGTGGGAACGTGGGGGGCGTGTCCTCCCAGCGCATGGGTATAAAATCGCTGACAGCAGTGGTGAGTACTTTATTTTCCACTAACAGCACAGCAGGGAACACCGAAGTGTTATTGAGTTTGGACAAAGTTATATTTTTTAAAGTCTGATGTTATTCGATGCGGTTCATTTGTTCAACAAATTCCATAAAAATTCTAAAGTAATTAAATAATTATTAGAAAGTTTTGCCTGTATCCAAAAGCCTGCAAAGGTGAAATATAATATTTGTTGCTTCCACATTAATCTGTCTGAAGGTAAAGTTAAGGTTCGTGTTTGTATTGAACAGTAATTGCTGCATCTGTGCAATTGGGGGTCGTTACATGTATACAGACATCACTTAATTTCAATAAAAATCAATAAATATATAGTCTATAAATGAAAATTGACAGAGAAAGTGCAGTCTTTGTTAAATTTCAGTTTTTTTAAATATACACTACATATGTGATAACAGAGGGAGCTTTTTAGTGCATCTCCCTGTCAATTATGTTTTGTTTTTTCTTTTGAGAAAGTCCCACTTGTCTATAATAAGAGAGTGTAGGTGGCAGCATCAAGTTTTATTTGTTGGTTTTTCCCCCTCTTTCATAAGTGATTTTTGTTAAACTTTCCAGATCTCACTTTTAACATTCTTGTCAATAATAAACACCACCTTTGTTACTCCTGCCCACTGTTCTCACTTTAGCATTCCCTTTAAGTTTTCCAGAATCAGTCATCTTTATATTGGTTATTGGTGCAACTATATAAACTTACTTTCTTTAAATTTACAACAGAAATCAATGACAACAACAACAAGTTGTTCATTTCTGCCCCCAAAGTATTGCAGCAGTTCCTGTTGGTTCATCTGCATCTTTCTGAAGTCAGGACTCTTTGACTGCTGAGAAGAAAACAAACACATAAGAACAGTTCTTTTAATAGCAACAGGATCAGGAACTAGATAGGCCTACATAATACTGTATTTAGGCTGTTTTAGATTCAAGGGAAGTACAGTATAAGCCAGATTTGTTGAATATATTGACAGTTTTTTTTAAAAGCTTTTTTAAAAGTATTTTCTTAAAAGCATCAAAAACAGCAGGAGTTGTTGTAGAGTTTGCAGGTCTGTGCTGCTTCCTGTGTGGCAGACCCATCTCCTAACCATCAGGCTGTTTTACTGCTGAAAAATCAAACAACACACATATATATATATATAATATTATATTGCTTATTTGCACAAACATCTTTTTTCCTCCTCTATGGGAAAATTACTAAAAACAGTAATGTGTTTGAGTCTTTTATAAGAAACCAACATATGAGATACAGTCTGTTGAATATGGATAGAGCTTTTCTCCTACCTGTTTCTTGTACAACAAAAGGTAGCTTTTCTCTGGTGACAGACTGAGGCGGCCATTGTCTCACTGACATGCTTGTAGAGTTACAGTTAGAAAGTAATACAGCTGTCAACAAGTAGCTACATGCACAGACACATTTCTTTTCACTGCAGGTATATTGGCTGATTTCTGAATGTTTGTTTTAAGATCAGTTATCATCATACCCTGTAGAGTCATTGTAAGTATAGCAACGATGGATAAAATAACAACTTCCACTTCTGGACTCAAGATTCACCCACACCTCTCTTGACAAAATGACGCAGCTGTTCGCCCTCTCCAGGTTGAAGGAGTGTGTGAATCTGAATCTTTTCAGCTGTAGGATCAACACTTTGTTGTCAAGAGAAGAGATTTGGATCACATATTGAAAGCGGAAGACAGAAAGAGGGAAACCGCTGAGCCTGACACCTGACTGCATTGTGCTCAGGTTTAAGGCCATTTGTGATGGATGTCGCATTACTCACTTTGGCAGTGTCAAGAATGACCAGCGCTGAGATGACTCCCAAGCAACCGGCCCTCCTGCAGCAGGGAACAGGAATAAGAAGCATGTTTTAGTTAAAATATTTTCATGGGTGATATCAAAATCACTTTGACACACACATTTATACAAATCCACAAAGTTTGAAGTGGGGATAGAGTGTGTTTGGAGTTGAAATGAGCAGCCCTTTCTTTCAAGTACTCCTGCATACACTGGCTTCACTTCCAGGTCTAGGAAGAGGTTGATGTAATTGTCATCGATTGCATGTCACATCTGCAGAATGAGGGGCCAATTCAAATGACAATACAGCCAAAGAATACATGGACATGGTCAGCATGGGGAATATCTACAGAGGATAATATCCACATGTAGTGGATCTCACTCTGTGTTGTGTTATGTAAGGAATGAGACAGTGTTTCCTGGGATGGCCTTGAGCATTTTATTGGTGTGAGTGGTCAATAGCAGCTGCAATTCTGCAATTATGAATAGACAACATTTTGTAGGGTTTTTTCTGTGTAATATGCTCCCCACGCCTTCCCAGTAGAAAATATGGTGAAAGAGGAAGTACAGCTCTCACGAGTGCAGCAAGTACAACTTTTCTTTTAAATAAACCCATAACAGCACTTCCTGCTAGACCAAAAAAAACCTCCCATTTATGAAGAGTGAGAACATTTTTATGAACATAAGAACACTCAAAATCTATATGCGATTTTACAGGTAGATATAATGTCCTGTTCATCATATAGCGCAACAACATACACTTATTACATAACGAAAGTATAAAAATGTCTATGGCTGTGTATTCATACCCTTTGCAGGTGGCTGGAAGGCAATGTGAGTACAAGGCAGGTGTAACTGATGTGAATGACTTAAACTCAGAGATAGCTCCTCTGCACCCTCCGACCCTCACAAACCCTCTGGAAAGAGCAAAGGTGAAGAAGCAGGGATGTTTTTCAGCTGTTGTTACTTCATGTTGACCTGTAATGTTAATGGAGAAACCAAAGAGTGATAGCGTCTGTGTGAGAGTGTACGAGGTGCTGTGCCTGATGAGCTGAGAGTCAGGGTGAGGGCGCCACACCTTCTCCTAGCTGTTGAACTCCTGAACAAAATGACTCAATGTATAAACATTCAGTGTGTGTTTGAGTTTCTGTGCTGGATGTTGCCTGAAGCAGGCTGGCTCCACTCTGGAGGGTTTTTCTGTGCTGGATGAGGTAAACAGGTTTTAGAAGTGTCCAGATATTTTTGTCCACAGACTGACAGTGTTGGATGCAGTCTGTGACCTCACAAACCATGTTTTTGGCCATAACTCACAAATTCATACACTAATTTTGGCACAATTTAACACAAATGTCAGTGAGAATAAAATTATGAAGTGATTTTATTTTATCTCCAAAGGTCAAAGGTCAACTTCACTATGACATCACAATGTTCCGCAAACACACTTCTGGCCATTATTCAATGCTGTAAATCAGGAAGGAGAGATTGTGACCATATTTCCTGCAACTTGACTGGTTGGTGGAGGAATATAACCACGAGGAGGTGATTCTAGTTCATTTATACAACTGTTAAAGATCCAAAGGGGTCGAGTTGTCAAATATTTAACAAAGCCACCAATTAGAAAAACACAAAATATGATTATCATCTATCACCCCAGCACCCTGCAGATTTATCTTATGGCACTGAAGGAGACTGAGCCCTGGACTGGGAACCACTGATCGAAACTACCTAACTGTATGTAAAGCAGATCAAACCAGCAGTGAAAGGCGACACATCAAGAATAAAATCTAATACTGACAATATATCAGTCACAAGCACCACAGGAAGTATTTTTGCTTGCGTAAGCTTTTGAATGCAGGACTGTAACTCGTGATGAGTATTTTTTTTTGATTGCTTTGTGGGTGCTCTCACTTAAGTAAAGGATGTGAGTGCTTCTTCCACCACTGCCCAGCCGTGACATTCCTCACCAGTTTACCTTCTGGCCATGTCATGTGTCTTTCTGCAGAACTCGGGGGGAGGTGGTGGTAATGTGGAAACAACTATGAGTTATTGAGGTTTCTCGTACTATTTATCACTGAAACTTCACATGTACTGTATGTCTAGTGAATTGCTTACTCACAGTTATAAAGAGACTGCTGGACTTACTTGTGCAGAGGTGTAACAAGCTCCCCTCCTCACAATGCACAGTTGGCCTTCCACTGAAAATCTCATCTATTACTTTGTGCATTATGCTTATTATTATTCATAGGCTTAACAAATGGACAACCCCCCCACTCCATGATGCATAAGCATATGCATGCATGAATGCACACACACACACACATGCACATGCGCACACACACACACACACACACACACACACACACACACACACACACACACACACAAGCACACACACACTGATGAGATCCATGATCTTCCTCTGTCTGTGTGTGAATATGGGTTTTAAATGGCAATCATTTCATTTGTCTCTGTAGCTGATGGATAATGGTTTGAGGAACCACTCAGTTATATGCATGAAACATGCAATTTAAACTTAAATAGAAATAGGAATTAGTCACAACTAATAGTTTATCAGAGGGAGAAGAAAAAAACTCAATCTTCGATTTGTTCCATGATGAGTGCGTGCTCATGTTTTCAAAACTGAATAATTCATCTTCTGTGTGTGATTTGAATGTTTAAACGTATATTTACATTTCTGTACCAAACATTACTGTCCATATTGTTTCTGACAAAAAAACCTGCCTCACCAATACGTATTGCTGAACAGAGAGATTGAAAAACAGTTGGGATTGAAAGCTTTGTCAGTTATATAAAGTGCTTCACTAAGACGTCACCTGCCGGATGAGAACCATAGAAATGACAGATGCATGCTGCCATATTGAAATTCCAATTCTGGGATGACATCTTGTCTAAATGATGACATGCGTCTGTATGATTACTTTCTCACTCTGCGCTTCAAGCAGAAAATTAAATCTCAGCTGAAATGTATGGCATCTCAATATTGAACTAAAAGTCTCTTGTGGCAACAGTTCTGACAACGGCTGGCGCTCCTTCCTGTGTTGTTTCGTCAAAGTTGCAGTTTTCAGTGGGATTTGTTTTCAACCTGAGTAGCTGTTGATAATGTATGTATCAAAAGAAACATCCATTTTCCCGGTGGTGTCGTGGGTTTCTAGGGGAGGAGGACCAAATAAGCCTTTGCTGTGAAGCTGGTTTAACTTGTAGAGAGGTAACGGAGGGTAAACCTTCTTTTAAGGATCACTCAAAGGAAAAATCCCCTTTGTATACTCCTATACTATTAGATCTTCAATCCAGCACTCCTAGGTGTCATTTTAGAAAAGCTGTCCACATGAGCCTTCGTGTGGCAATTAAAACGAGGACAAGGGAGATTTTTGTAAGTCTGCAGAATTTTGCATTTCCCATCATAAACTATGATGAAAGTCTGTCAACACTGAAGGCAAACACTCCACTAAATCTACTGACATCTGCTAAATCAACTGAAGTCCCAGGTAATAAAAATCAAAATGATCAGTCATGTTCGTGCTAATCCAACCCTATTTAGAGAAAGTGAGAAATTCCTCGTATACATAATGTATGTTTGATTTGAAATTCATAAGCTACGCTGGATGTGGCTGTTCAAAGCCTTCAAAGCTGTAGCAACAAGATGTCATTCTTATTAAGCAGCATGGAATTCTGTCTATTGTAGCAAGTGTTGGTGAAACAATCAGTCTCTCTGCCTCCTGTGCTCTCCCATGTGACTGTTGAACACTGGTGCAGGATGGCAGCTCCAGAAAGAAGCCTTTGCTCTTTGATTGTGAAGCTCTGACAAAATCTGCTGTTTTTCACAGATCAAAGTAAAAAATAAAAATCTGTTATCAAATTCTAAAATTGCAAGGTTGGAATTGAAATATCTGGATGTGATGTTGCATCATCTACATTGTTATCAATATAAATAATATGCCAAACAATAAAATGGAAATGGTAAGGTACAGTATATTACCAAAAGCTGATCTCAGCATTGTTGAAAAAGGGAGAGTGATATGTTTTCATCATTTAAATTCCTCTCCAGACATGTTTTAAACTATGTAAAAATACTCTGCTATGAGTCGCAGATAAATGCTATGATTAATATTTTGTTTAACATAGTTTTCTTGGGGCTGGAAGCACATCCACGCTTACTTCCTCATTGACAAATTCTGAATGAGGCCTTGTGCCCCGCCCACCACCGCTGCTTGCTGAGCAGAGAGTATCAGAACTGTTAGCGCAGTTAGCATCTTTTATTTGTTTATGTTGTTTGTTAGCTTGTAACTGGAAGTGGCTGACACAGTGTTTGTCACTCTCTATACTGACAAGGCTTCAGGTTTATTTTGCCCCCCCCCCCATCCTGCAAGGTGACAGGATTGGTTCCTTAGGTCTGTGATGTATGAAACCCTGGCTGTCTGAATCTGTTTATGTGAGACTGCAGTTGCAAGGTGGAAATACACAATTATGGTGTTGACTGATTATTTTGTTTTTCAAATGTATAAATGATTTGATTTTCATCAGACGGGGTCTTTACTATTGGCTGCATTCATCAATTTTTGGCCACTAGGGGGCAGAAATCTGTAATCAGGGTAGGAATCAGAAAACACTGGACAACAGTGATTTCTCAATTGGGTATTTGGATAACCCTGGTTTTGAGTTGGGATTTTACACGTGCGTGATGAACAACTTAAGATAGTATAACAGAAGAGTTAGTGGATGAAAGAAAAATTATTTCAAGCCGTTATGTGTCCTTCAATTTATAATAATTTCAACCAAGGTTGAACTAAGGCTGAAACAAAATCAAAGTAACCTCTACAAGTCTAAATATGTTGGTTTCGGCTGCTGAACTTTTGATTAAATACTGAAATATCGACGCTCAGCAGGCCCAGAGCAACAAAGGTTGGAGTTGGCTTTAAACTGCTGAATGTACAGTATGTCAAATTATGCACTCATGTTTTAGCCCTGTTTTAGTCTCCATTAACTCCTGAGAAAAATATGTGGCTATACATACAAAACAATGAGCTAAAAGAGGCTAAAACGGCAGCAGAACTTCAAAATCTGATGCTAATTGTCTATAGTTTCACATTACACTGAATTTATTATAAATATTAGATATTATGATTACTGCTAAGTGTTAAGCAGAGTTATAGTATTTCAGTCCTCTTTTCACATTTGGAGCTGTTGGATTTGTTTTGGTCTACAGCCACTTTTTGGATGATGACTCTACCATTTTCCACCAAATGAAGAATTTGTAATGCTTTGTTTCCCTCACAATGTCCACTACACCTCATTTCCTCCCCACTACAAATGATTTATAGGACCTAAACAGTCATTTAACATAATCTGTTGATCCAAATAAAATCTATAAAATCTTTGTACACACAGTGTTTTTTCATTCTTAAGGCAGAGTTTGGTACATTTGCTGCAGGGTCGAAGCTGCTGCTGAAATAATATAAGCTAAAAGCTGTGGTCTGCGTTTTGACCGGGGTCTCCCTGGCAGCAGCACTCTTTTTCTTAATGACTCCACACACTTCGTGTCATTACATAACTGTGAATCATGGCAGCTGGTGGTGTAATATTGTGGTTTCCAGGTGACACTGAAAGTCTCCTTGAAATGTGGAGTGAAGAAAGTAGAAGTTTAAAGACAACACTGCTCCCAAATAAATTCCAAAATAAAAGTAAAAATTGAAGATACTCAAACACTCCTTTGTGTCTCTTTTGATTGAAGATTAACCAGGGCTTCATTTGCTTTATGTTCCTCTCTATGATCATCATGGTTCAGTATTGTTATCCCTGTGTGTTAATGGTAATTAGTGAGGTGGCTTCAAATTACTCTGAGATCTTTACTAAACTAATATTACTAATATTTTCAGCTCAGTGTGTGCTGGGAATCCACTGTCAGCCAATTTGCTGATGTAAAATAGGCCATGCAGTCATCGCCCAGCTGTTTGATGCTTCTCTCTCTCCCTCTCTCCATTTCTCCCTCTCTCCCTCTCTCTCTCTCCCTCTGTATGTCTTGCCACAGTCCAAATATAACCTTGCCCCAATCTGATTTAACCACCGTGGTCTCATCCCCGGGGCAAAATGGACTCATTTGTGCAGAGAGAGAGAGAGAGAGAGAGAGAGCGAGAGAGAGAGAGAGAAACAGGAGAGAGGAGAGAAGAGGGAGAATAGATAGTCCGGCGGAGAAGAAAAGAAAGGGTTTAGGTGAGGTGGAGGGCTATAAAGGGTGGTAGTGAATAGAAAGTGTGATGAAGAGAGGAGGGAAAAAGAGAGATGAGATGTGCTCAGCGAACGAGGTCACTAATTGGGTTGAGACTTGTAGCTCCCCTGCAATCCCTTCCCCTCGTTCCTGACAGAAATCAAATTATTTTGAAAGTCTTTAATAGGAGCGAGAAAAATATGTTAATTTCCACAGTATAGATTACAAGAGACTGAGAGGAGAGGGAACATTACGGGAACAAAATAACAAGTGGACACCATTAAGACATGTATGCATGCTTGGACCAGTGTCATGGATACCCTGGACTGGAAGAGAGATGAAGACATGTATTCACTGTGTTGCAGCCTTGTCATACATTGTTATTTGATAGTGATTTCTGCAGCCATGCTAACCCAACCCTAACTATGAGAGCTGTTAACCCAGCTCTCCCTGATCCTACTCACATGACACATCTGTTGGGACTTCCTGTCCAGAGAAGCAGACAGAGATATAATCTTGAAAGGGAGAAGTAAAGTCTGGTTATACCAACATATAAACACGGTAGAATAAGATTTGATCCGTCCATTTGCTTGTGAGATATTGACTGTATTATTCATGCATTCAATTACCAGCACAGTAATGCTTATTTAATTTTTTTGTGTTATGAATATACAGTAGTATAGATTTAAGTCAGAATATATCCCCAGTAGGAAAATCAACTCACAGAACATTGTGCTGTTATTTTTAGCTTTAGATCATGTAGATATTTATTGTCATGGTGTAGATATTTGCCATTTTTCAAAATCCTACTGTGCTGAATAATAATAAATCTTTTTTAGACAAGTGTTTTCCAACATATGGGCCGGGGCTGACTGGTGGGCCACGAAGGTATTGTAAGTGGGCGGACAAATCATTTGCAAAACAGTACTATTTTGGTAAAAATATGTCATAATAATATAAATGAATGAAATATAACTAATGTTTTTAATGTTTTAAAGTGAAATGATCTTTAAAAAACCCCTGTAGAAAATATTCCTGGACAGCTGGTGAATGTCATTCCAGTATTCACTACTCTTTTAGCTCTGTTTTGGTCTGTACACATTGCTCATTTGACACTGGGCAAATGGGAAACAGCATCTGGACACGTTGCTGATGATGGCGCTGAGAGTGACCGGAAACGGTGAAGCTGCGGACTGGGAAACCAAAACCATGAGCTGAAAGATGCTAAAAAGGTGGTTATTCTTTTCAGGTCTGTAACTTTTCACACAATATGAGCAATTGTTAATAAATAAAATATTAGTGCAGCGTTGAGGATATTAAAAATATATGTTTTCTGCAAAGCATAAACATCTGTATCCATATCTCCATCAAACAGATATCCATCATAACCGTCATATATACACCACTCTTTGTAGTTGGAGCAGAAGGATAGGACCTATTTCACTAATCCAGGTTGAGCTGTAGAAAGCCCAGAAGGAATCCCCCCTCGGATCATAGACAGAACACATATCATCTTCAATTTATGTGGGATCGTATTAATCTTTTGAGCAGATATCTGTATTTTTTATTCTCCCCAGTCTGAATTCTGTCTATTTCATATCTGATTGACATTTCATGGCGCACATACATGCTCCTGAGGTCTGGGTTCATCTGGTGTTAGAGCCAATGTTCGATTTAGGGAAGATTAAAATCTTTCTGCAAACACAGGTAACAACAGTTTTCGGCCTTCTGCTGTCTAACCAACAACCTCCAAACTGTCAAAGCATTTCTAATAAACACTGAAACTTTTTTTTTTTGTTTTGTTTATTTAATAGAGGACCCTGGGTGGAAGCGCACGCTCAGAGCAGGTGTCTCTCCAGAGAAGAGGTGTGAAAACTGCAGCTCTCCAAAACTGTTGAGTGTGAATAGCAGGTTGGAGTTGAGAACTCCTTGACAGTCAGACAAGAGTATTGTGGAACACTGAGTCCTGTCTGGGCTTTCAGGACATCTTCTCTCCACTCTCCTGTCATTGGTAAAACATGCCCTTCCCTAAAATCATGTCCTGAGGCAAGTTCTGAGTCATTTTACATTTGTAGGCCATGACGGAGAGCAAGCATGTCTGTAACAGTGGAACGCATCCACCACGAAAACCTAACGTGGATGTACTTTCACTTAACAGGGAGAGTAATCAATTTCTGCAGTGGCGTGAGTCAAATATAGGTTTTGTTTAAGCCTGAGATTTTGTGAAAATTATATGACGTCTTAAAATGCCATCAAGTGAACACGACACTCAGGTGATGCTGGAGGAAAACCCACAATTACATCAGGCAGTTAGTTTTATTTCAACAGAAAGAAAATGATCAAAGACATCCTCAGATATTAAATATTGGAGCCCTTTGGCAGATTAGCGCAATTTCAAAAGTGTCAGATAAGGATAATTAAACACATTTTTTCTTTGGTCAACATTTGCATAACGGCTTCTGAACATTTTGTGAAGGATGTACATCTGAAGCACTGTTGTTAGTTGTGTCCACAGTTTTTTGGTTTGTGACGCCTTGAAATGAAGTAACGGCTTGTAGTCGCTGATTGCCTCTCATTAGACGTTGGTGACTTAAAATGTTCTTTTGTTATTCTTCATTAAAATCCCTGTCTGACATTAAAAAGTACCTAATGGCAAATGAATGTCTGACATTGAATGTCAATGTCTGTGAATAGTTGAGGTCGGGGGTATAATCAGATATAAGTTGGGATCTGAAGACAAAAAAAAAACAGAGGAAAACAAAAAAAGAGAAACAGGTTGGACCTTTTTATGTATGAGTTATGACTCAGTCAACCAAGAGGGGGGAGGAGGGAGGGACATCTGAAAAATGATATATGAAGCCAGTGGCAATTCTAGAGACACCAACGAAAAAGTTACAAAATCTAAACATTTTTTTTTTATTCCAAATGTTCACATTTATAGGATTTTCATAATATAAATATAAAAAACATAAAAAACCTTGTAATTTTCAAAAAAATAGATCCTGAATAAATAGCGAAGTAACTTCAACGTTGGCACACTGTAAATAACCCACATTATAAGGCCAGAGCTCATCAACACATAAAGCCTGTTTGAGGAGGTTTCCGACTGACATGTAATTGTAAATCATCCATTGGTTGTTTCAGTGGGAGGGAGCCACATTTTGAGACATTGCTGCTGGAGTAAAGTTTGTTGGTCAGACCTCGGGAGCCACCTAACAGCCTGGGGCCCCAAGCAGTTGCCTGTTCAGAAAGCTGCGCCTCTGTCTGAAGGTCTGGTGCTGTCTTGGTGAATTTCAGCCTTTAACTCTCTCGTTCTGTTGTGGTCGTCTTTCTCTGTTGCTAACCTCAGTAAATATTGTTAATGTTTTTTTTGGGTTTGTTTTGTGACACAGAACGACTCATAAAAGTCTTCTCCACCTTGATTTATCGCACCAGAATTTAATTTGGCTAAATAAAGTTAATATAGTTTTTCTTTTAGAAGCACTGGAGCGCTGTTCCAGCTTCACTGTGTGACTTAAGCTCATAAATTGAGTTTACTTTTACATATAAGTGAGTAGCTTTAAGGCATATTCCATATATCATGAACTGTAATTTTCTGGGGTGAGATTTTCTGCTTTGTCAGCTGGTCTTTTCCTCGAATGTGAAGGGTAAACCCTGATAATCGCTGGAAGATTTAGGTGTAATAGATCCTTCCAGTTCTTTGCAAAGTCAAGCGCCGATCTCATCAGTTTTATCGAGCTTGACTCTGCGGGATGACAACTCTGTACAGGAGGAGAATCAGAGCCGACAATGAAATGAAAATGACAATGAAAGGGAAGGGAAAAGGGAAAACGGCAAGAATCATTTTTCCTTTGGAGCCCTGAAACAGTGACTGAACCAGTGTGAGTGCCACTTCACATAGAGAGTAGATTAGACAAGCTTCCATCAGCAGTCTGTGCAGCTAGCCGCGAGCACATCTCCTCAGCATGGTGGGCTGCTTCTCTATGAGCTCTGTTTCACTGGCTTTCCCATGTGACTCCCTTACTAGTGTGTATGCATGTGTATGTGTGTGTGCATGTGTGTGTCCCTAACGGCTCCACTTGACGCCCCTCCATCTTACATTATGTTTGAATGCACCATACAAGTCGTGTGACCCGTTACAGCACGATTGCAAGATTTATTTATCCATGCAAATGTGCGCCTTTAACATGAGTGTGTCTTTGCATTTATACGTGTGTGTGTTTGTGTGTGTGTGTGTGTGTGTGTGTGTGCGCGTGTGTGTGTGTTTGAGTTAGTGTAGAGGTGCACATGTAACACCAGCAGGAAACCACACACTCACCAAGTCAGCACCTGCAGCATCTGCCACCTACCTGCTGTGCTCACAGCTCGACTGCCGGTAATTCATCATCGCGGCCTACGCTCTGCCATCACATCCAATTATTAGGCGATTAGCAGACGCACACATTCACAACTAACGATGCAGCATCACTTCCCATTACCGTCCCACGCATCATGTCTGTAAGACAGCGTTGTAAATGACAGGGAGGTGTTTCAGGGGGAGGAACACTCCTAGTGTTAGCATGGTTGCCGAGCCCATTAAAAGAGGAGATCCATGCGGGGAGTTAATGTCTTTCAGCAACCTCTGTGAACTGTTCAAGACATAGAAGTCATATTTACTCATCCTTTTCTCCAGTCCAATGTTTCTTTAAATGTATTGTTAAGGAAATATCAGAAATGCTGCTTTTTGTCTCAGCAGCTGGAGGGGGCGTGTCTCTGTTTGTGATTGACAGCAGCTGGCTGGCTGAGCTCTGGCAGGGGAATGAGAGACAAACTTGAGCTTTAGTTTACAAGTCATACGCAGTGTGTTGTTTGCAGTAAGGACCACACCAGCATCTAAACAGATTGATGTGCCATTTGGAGGAAGTATACCCATTTATTCTGAACACATTCCTTCATCCTCATCCTCATCCTCAAATCCTTTTCTTGTGTAAAAATAAAACATAAACCAAACCTCTGTACTACTTTTCATTGAGGTATCATAATAAAATGCATCAAATGCATATTTAATGCCGCTTTTGCAGGACTCTGGTTTACACTTGAGACAGAGATTTATCATGAATCTGACAGAGCTAATGCTAATTATGCAATAGTTGCTACAGTTGATAAAAACCTGCCAGCGGCAGCTCTGCATTGGTTAGAAGGTGCTTTTATCTACTTTTGTTAGAAATCAAGAACCAAGTGCTGAAAAAAATACTACAAATTTCAAGTGATGAATGTTTAATTAGCACAAGCAGAGCAAGAAGAGTTTGTATCTTTTTTTATTTTATTTTTTTCCCACCTCTCATCCACTGAAATCCAGAATAAGCTGGAGCCATCAGACAAATTTAAGCCATCTTAATAGTGTTGCTTTTTCTTCTTGTTCTTTTTAAACTTCACTACTGTGCTAACTGAAATCATATTAAATAAACTTGAAAAACCACCAAATCTCCAGCCCCGAGCACACTTATCACCAGCTTTTCGCTCAAGTACTTCTGCTGCGTCAGCCAGTGCTGCATGTTGCAGGTCCCCTGAATTACTCAGCCATTCAAATGGCTGTTTTCTTGCTGCAGGCTTTCACAGACACATGGTCAAAAATCACTTGTCTGTGTGCATGACTCTGCAGATGTGTTTATGTGCATATGTGCATTAAAATTGAAAAGGTTCCCACTGAGGCAGAAGCAGAGTTACTGTCTTCATGTATTTTCATGTATTCATGTATTCGTTGGTATTTCAGGTTCCATTTGGACATTAGTTAAGGCTGCATGATGCCAGCGGGTTCATATGTACTGTATTTAAATCGAAACATGAATTCACTGTGCACTGTCTAAATGTCTATGTCTGAATTAATTTCACTACATTAAACTTCTAAGAATTGTATTACGATGTTAGAATAGAAGTTCACTGGGGTTTGCACACAAGAAAAACAACATTATTACTTTCAAGTTGTCTCATGCTTTTTGCTAATTTTCATCAAATCAGCATTGAATGTATGTTTACATTTTACAAGCTAAACCACTGTAAACTGCAAAGCTGAACATGATTTTCCCTCTTCTGAAAAGTATCATAATATCCGGAACTGAACCTCAACTTTCTGATGAACTTTCTGATAATTGATTATCTGGCCTGCGCATTACCCAACGTACAGTGAAGCTCCTCATGCCTCTAGTGTCTTCAACACTATTGTACACAAGCTAATACACAGTTATAGCACAGCTACTCAGCCTCAAGGACCAGATCATCCATCATGCACTGACAGCAGCTACACTGATGTAAAGCAAAGCTTTGTACACTTGGCTGGTCATGCAGCATTTAGTTAACTGCAATGGTTCAAGTGATGGCTGTCATGTTAGGATTAAAGCTGCGATTACACCTGATGTACATCTTCACCAGATCCCTGCTCTGTCCTGTCTTACCAGGAAACGGCCTGTTTTATAGATCTCTTATTGGGAGACAAGAGGAACACAACAGCATACAAGACTAACTCTATGTTCCAAAATCAATTCTACATACTCACTGTACAGTATATAGAACATGGTAAGTGTCTTCATGGTGTTTTTTGTTTCCCAGGATCTTTCTGGAGCTGTTTCACCAACATCCGAAATGTATTTTATTTTTTTGGATTTGTGCTCTGCATGGACATTGAAAAATGTCCATCAACAACAATCAAAAATGTCTTTGGTATGCATGATGTCTGGGTTGAGCATACTTCACTTTCTCATTTTTCCACAGCAAACACACCATATATGAAAAACCTGCTTAGACTTAGTATGTAGTACAGATTCAGGTCAAGGCTGTAAGACTCATGCTATTGGACAAAAGTAAAGTTCTGACCTGATGACTAGGGGATAGTGATCGGTCCGGTTCTTTGACACGGGGTTGTGTGAAGTTGTCATGAATAAGAGCTATATGCTACTATGCACAGTGCCAGCAGAAAAACGAGTTTTAGATGCTTTTAAAAGACAAACAATCCAATATCCGTTTAAATGTACGCTTCATGTAGAATGTTTTCTTCCCGTATCTATCCCCTATCTTCCCGTCAAAACAACACTTTCCTATGGTACTACATTTTTCTCAAATGCTGAACTAACGTATTCATATGTACAATCGCAGCTACAGAGCGCAATGTATTACACCGCAGCCTCAGGTCAGCTGAGCGAATCAGAAAGAGCTAAACTTCACTTTGTTTTGATGAGAAGATAAAACGCTGAAAATATTCTACATGAAGTGTACATGTGTCGTTCAAAGTGTCCAAATCCCATTTTTTTTGTGGTGGCCCCATGCACAGCAGCACATCGCTCTGACTCTCATAACTGGCAGCGTGCTGATCCGAACCTGTTGCAGGTAACACACACTGACTATGCATGACTACCTATCACAACCCCACGTCAAATAACCTGAACTATTCCTCTAAGGGATCGTCAGAGATCTTACAGGTCATCTTTAATGTCTGTACCAATTTTCAAGGCCAAGTCCATTAAAAAGTTGTTGAGACACCATGGATGTCAACCTCACGGCAGTAGAGGAAAAGACACCAACGTCGGTGTGGTTCATCCTCTGGGGATCATGACATGTCTGTATCAAATTTGATGATTTTCCATTCAGTAGCTGTTGAGATATTTCAGTCTGAACCCAAAGTGGTAGTCGGTCGGTTGGTCCACCACTAGATAACAACCTGGGGACAGCCTATCATTACAGAGACACCTTCCTCTCTGGTTACCTCATTGTTGCCTGGGGAAACCCATCACCATATCTACAGCAGCCACTAATAGATGCGGGGTTTGTGTTGGTTGAGAGAAGACTCAAACCACAGAAGGTGTCTATTTTTCAAATCATTTGACGCAATACTTACACACCGAGCTGTGGTTTTCTCTCGTCTTCGCAAACCATCAAAGGCTGAAAAAAGGTGGATTCTGTATAAATGAATGCAGATTAGCTGTAGGAAAGACGTGAGTATTTTTTTGAAAAGATGATTCCTCCCTTGGGCGATGTGTATCTACTGTGCTGCCAGCTGTTGTGCAGGATCAACTGGATTGTGAAAATTGGTCCAATGTTTTTAATTATGCATCAAACTGCTCTCCTGACATCAGAAAGTAGATCCACGGTATCACCTTTGAAATCTTGGACACTTTGATTTTTCTCCTCTGAGGTGAAGGAATTGTTGTTTCTTGAGGGCTGGGTTGTTTCATAACAGACAGTTTCCCAAGTTATCAAGGAATTAAAAGGACCCTATGATGAGGATTAAGAATTTTTAATTAAGCATCTTCTGTGTAAACTCCTTACATCCATTGATTCCAAATAAAGATTTAAGTTAAAATAATATAACTGTGTATTTAATGGAAATTGATAGTTTTAAAGGTCTAATATTTTACACTTTTCCAGTGTTTTCTTTTAAGTTTTGTGGTTTATCAATGTAGTTTTCAATCTCCTCTCTCAGGCTTCTCTCTGGAATTCTGGCAACAACAGGTCAGTCAGCCAATCAGAAGAGAGGAGGCTCTGAGCCCCCCCTCTGATTGGCTGTATGTTTTCTGAGCGATCGAATAGAAATATAGCAGATTTCAGGGAAACACTAAGAGAAACCAAATCCTGCAAGGTTGGATGGTGGGTCCGGGTGGGCGGGGCTTGGGGCGAGGCTGAGGGTGGTGACTGCTTTGTTGCGACATCACAAAAGTCTGGACTCATGTTTTTCAAAGTCAATGTTAAATCAAGTGTAAAGTGGTCCAGGACTGTTTGGAAGGGCTTATAGAAAAACTGAACTACTGAAATAGCATGACGAGGAACTGAAGGTCACATTGGATGATGATCCAAAAGAATGACTCCTGTTCTGAATAATCCATGCAATCTGTGGATTATCAATAATTAATCTGATTGTGCCGTGATTATTGGTACAAAAAATGATTAATGCAATAAGAATAGAAAACAAACATCTTATTCCATTCTTTGCTGCATTTTTGTGGAAGAAAACAAAACTAATCACATGACTCTTGCTTTGACAGAGGGGCTTATGCAGAGGTTATGGATATGGATTTACAGCTTCAATGCAGCATATGGACACTAAGGTCTATTGTTAAAGCTTGTACATACTGTGTTACAATTATTTCATTTTCCCTCTAAAATGCACAGTCAGCATCAGTTAAGCCAATAAACAAGCTGTAAAAAAAAAAAGGAGAGCACAGCAGCTTAGTCAGCGGTGTCACCACAAAGAGCAGGTGTGTGTTTCTGCGTGTGTGTTTACCTCTTTTCCTATTGACTTCTACTGACCTGTGAAGATTGACTGCAAGCAAGCTTACCGTGGACTATACACAATGGATCTCTGAGCAGCTCTGATATCTTTCTTGGTGAATGGAGTTAAATGTATTGGTCTGTTATTTGTCAGTGGAACAAGACCAGAAAAGTCTGTAGCCACACAAGAAACGCCGTCAGGCTGTGTAATGTTCATTGCACAGCAGAAAACGGCATTTTTCTTTTTTTTTTTTTTGCTTAGATGAAATAATGAGAGATAACAACTCTAATATTTTTGCCCCTAATGGGGCAAAAATGTCATGTTTGGCCTGAGGATGGTGGAAGAAGAAAGTAATTTATCCAATGGATGTATTGAGACAGGTGGATATGATGCTTCCACTCAGCCTGAATGCTAATCTTCCCACTGGCCACCGTGGTACTGCAGTAAAAAAAACAACTGCTGGAAATTATGATTATATGCAACTAATTTGTACAAACTGAAGGCATCATATTTCATTATTTTTCTATGTTTACTAACATTTACCCAAAAACCCTAGGTGGTTTGTTGCCTAAACCACAGACAGTGGATGTGCTTTGAATACCCGCCATCCACCCCAACTACCACTTCCTGGTGTTGCCACTCATTACAAAACAAACAAACAAACAAACAAACAAAATAAATACAGTATATATAAATATATATATATATATACACATACACACATACATATATGTGTGTATATATATATATATACATATTTATATAAATGTATATATGTATATAAATGTATATGTATGATATGAGCATAAATTGTAGGAGACAGTGTGAATATAGATTATATATATAGAGTCCTGTGACTTTAGACTTGATGCTGTAATGTTGTACAGCAACAAGTTTTTCCCTACTATAAGTTTATTCTTTTCACTGTTACATTTAGACCTAACATGGTTTAAATGTAAAAAAAAAAAGAATTATTAAAACATTGACTTAATTTTTGGTGTCTGGACAAAATCGCCTCCGGGGTCAGGTGTGTATATATCTGAAAATCTGTCTGTGGACTTGTACTTTTTTAAAGCATTTCTAATCTTTTACTCATTACTTTATGCTGTTTCATTGTTCTTATAATTGTGTATCACATGAAAACTTATGTTAATGTGATTCATATGAGCTGCATTTTATGCATGAAGGGCTCCATATAAATATAATGATAATCATGACAGAGAAAAATTCATTCAGGACCTTGAAAGTAGTAGTTTGTTAAAATGATTCAAGGTAATTCAGGGTCCACTTCCCATGCTTTTTCCAGGGACTTAAACCGAGTGGCGTGGTTTTGGATGGCAATGAAAAGTGTGTCGTTTTTATCTGAGGATGGGCTGATTCATCCTCCCGGGATCAAATCTGTCTGATGAGATAGTTGTGGAAATATTTTAGTCTGGAGCATATTTTGGGACCAAAATGTGGCGACATATTGAGAATGTCATTTGTGTAAAAGCAAACAAACAAACAAACAAAATGCATTTCTGGTTGAAGAGAAAACAGGAAAGGGGGCACCCCGGTGGCTCCCCTGGTAGAGCGCATATCACAAAGGCCTAGCTGACTGCAGTGGCCCGGGTTCGAGTCCAACCTGTGGTTGTTTGCTGCAAGTCATCCGCTCTCTCTCTCTCTCTCCCTGACTTTCCTGTCTTTCGCTCGCTCTCACTCTGTGGTGAAATAAAGAGAAAAAGTAACTTTGACAAAAAACCCAGCAAAACATAAGATAACAAAAAAAAACTGTTGCACTGTTGACACTTGCATATCTTGTGATCAATGTAGCTGGACACACTGACACAAATCTGTACTAATACAGAATATATAGTAATAACTATAGACTTAAGTTGAAGATGAATTTATATGACATAATCTAAAGAACCACAGTGCACTCAATCACACACAAGCGCACTGTCCTATACCGTACTACCATGTGGATGGTGCACACTGTATTACACTGGAGATCAGCTGTTTGAATCAGAAAGAGCAAAGCATAAGAGTGCTTGTGCGTAACAATACGTTCACTGGTTGAGAAAATGTTTATAATTCAAAATAAAGTGACACTTCAACTAATGTGTTTTTTCTGCTGACCATGTCCACAGCAGCACATCGCTCGGCTCTTATGCCAGTGCTCCTGTCTGCAGGTAATACACTGACTATGTACCTCACACAACCCCACGTCAAATAACCTGAACTATCACTTTAACCTAACCCTAACCTTAGTTAAAACATGTCTTCATCCTACAATTTAGGGGACTTGCTTTTTGTTCCCATAGCAAGATACTGTGACTGTGTAAACAGATTTACGACACACACACACACACACACACACACACACACACACACACACACACAGAGAGAGGCTCCTGGCTCCGGCTCAGAGGCTTCAGGGAAGCCTTGGTGATTTTTCATCATGATGATCCAAAATTAGCCGAGAATGTGATGGCTGGAGTCCTGTTACATTTCTAAATGCAACAGCATTTCATTGGGATAGATAGGCCACACTGTCATGAATACTAATGAGGGGAGAGGAGGAGGAGGAGGAGGAGGAAGAGGAGGAGGAGGAGGGGGAGGAGACGGACAGGAGATGTATGTAAAATGTGAAGAGAGAGAGAGAGAGAGAGAGAGAGAAAGAGAGAGAGAAAGTGGGAAGAATAGAGCTGGTGATGAGAGGAGAGGAGGAGGATGGAGAGGGGAGGACAGGTATAATGGTATTTTAAAGCACGAGGAAACAGGAACTTGGCACGAAGGAGACGTGACAAACATGCACACACAAAGTACAGTATTTTAGTGAGCACTGTGCCAGCGCTACAGTATGAGGAATCTCTCAGCACATCCAAGACCTAGAATGCATCATCAGTAAACTTCCTTGAAAGTTAGCGTTTTCTGATCTGAAGCGCCATTAGCAGGATGATGTCATGAAAATGTTTTGTAATCTCACGCTGCTGTATGGTTATGGTTTTATGGTTGGACTTGGTTAGGTTTACAGAAAGCTCAAGGTTCTGGATAAAACAATACTGTCATCTTCGTCACCATGGTTTCAATAATAAACATGTGGTTCAGGTCAGACAACGATCATGGTCATGGTTAAAATAAACAAATGTTGACTGTCAGGAGGAAAAAGGCACATGACATCACTTCTTTTGCTCCTCAAGGGCAACAGTCATAACTGCTACGGCCACTAGAGGGCGCGGCCACTTGAATGTAACATTGATTTTTTTTAGGCTCCTTCTGAAACAACTGATGCTATTGTTTGTCATGGGAAGACAGTCTCATATGTATACACAGTGTCTGTGTCCCAATGCAGGGGCTGCATCCGTCGGTGGACACATTTTTGACCGCAACCCGACCCGTAAAGAGACGATCTGCTGTTCCCGCCCTTACTGTTGTGGAAAAACCTTGACAACACTTCACTCACGTCCCTTGGTTTTTTTTTTTTTTTTTAACCAATTGTACCCATTGAACTGAGCTGAAGCCCAATACTTACATTTAAAAGTATAATCCTCAGGCTCTCTGTCGGCATTTTTTTCTTTCATTACGATGAATCTTGGGATAGGTTGGGCCATGAAGGAGCCGCCCATTGGGTGGCCAGGAAAAGAGGGCCGCATTTGAAGGAGCCTTGGAAACCGAACAACCTAGTGTGACACAGTGGGTCCTCAAATGCAGCCCCTGAAAGGATGTGGCCCCTGGACTGGGACACAGCTAGTATTTATAGTAAACACACTGAAATGCTAGCTTTTTCTGGAGCTGTCAACCATATCCCACTGTCCTCATTGGCATGTGGAGTTTGCTCTTTGTCTGATAACGGGTTTAGTCTCATTAAATGACAACTATGAAATTGTCTTTTCAAAATTCTTGACACAAAAGCCGAAATCTGTCAGCCGACAATGAATATCTTTATCACTAAGTACATTGTTTTAAATTTCCATTGCCATTAAAACAAAGATAAAAAAGATGTGTCTATCTATGTATATTTTAAATTGAATGTCCTAATTACATCCTGATTTTTGGTTGTATTTGTGGTGATGTAGCAACTGAAGGTTACCGTCCTTCTTCACTCGCTTTAAATTCCTCTAAATTAGAGTGTCAGCTGAATGTCTAAAATGTCAAATGAAAGTGTAATCTGTCATGTATTAATATGAGCAGTTACGTTTTCATGAGCTTATTCCCTAACCTCTACATCCCCAGTATTCAGCCAAAGATGCTTTAAAAAGCTTTGAGTGAAGCGTAACACAGCTGCTGCTCCGCTCGCATTGCTGACAGGTACTTAAGAGAGGCATTTATTTCTCATTCACTGGATATCAAGCTCATTCAAAACCTACACCCCTTCCCAAGGGTGGTAGATTGGTAGTCAAGTGCAGCACTGTTTTCATCAAGCCTTCAACACGGTAGAGCGTGGCACAGCTGCTAACACACCAGGTACCTCGTGTTTTTTTTCTTCTTCTTTGTCTTCACCATGTGCAAAGCTTTTCAGTGTCTTTCACCTTCCAAGGGTAATGGTTGGGAATAACAGTGGAGAATTGTAATTGCGGTTGTGAAGCTTGGAGATAAGGAGTTCTGTAAATGTGTTGATTTATTTATCAACCATTAAATGATATTTTGTCTTGGATCATCCATCATTCTGTGAGAGAAGATGATGAATTTGTTTTTTCCTTTTTGACTTTTTATTTATATGAACTCACCTTGGTTACAGAGTGAGATAGTTCCTGTCAATATACTGGAGATGGACACAATAATACAAATGTGAATATATGACACAACGCTCTACCACCAATGACATCATTAAACCTTCCTTAGCCTGATTCCATTACATTGATCTCATAAGCAATGCATGACACAACATGTTCACTTGTGTATAAAAATGTATTGTTCAAAATGATGTGGCTGTCATCGCAAGTATAAATGAAACACAATCATCCCCTGTAACAAATGAATGCATTGGTTTCTAAGCTGGCATGAAAAATCTGCTATGACATCAGACATTTCGGGTTGGGGGAATTTAATGAACAACGCCACTAATGAGTAACTACCAAAGACAAAGTCATTTCATTTCCTGTGTAGACAGATGAAGTTGTTTAGTTCTGGCAAAACAAGAGAAGAATTGGTTGAGTAATAGGCCGGGCATAAATGAGTTCTTGGGTGCCAGCAAATTCTCAATCACACTGAGAGGTGAAAAAATTAAAGTGTTGAATATTAAAAAAAAAAAAAAGTCAGGATCAAATTTGTTGAGAAGGTGAAGTTTCTGTTTTGTTTTTGTTTTGTTTGCGACAACACAGAACCATTTGTGATGCTAATCCATCTACATATGCCAGCTGGTTTATGTGAAGCTCATTATTCAAAGGCTAAAATGTTTTTCTAATCATTTTATGCTTGTTTTGAACAGCTAAACTATCCGCCCTATATGGCTCTAAGAAACAGTTATCTAATGTCAGAAGCTGCATGATGCCACTTCCAAAACAGGTGTGTTATTTGGCATATTTCTTGTCTTTTTCTTTTTTTCGTTTTGAACATATCGCTAGAGTAAGATACTCAAATAGTCAAATTAAATATACTATCTTTTTAGGGTGTTTTAAGCCTTTATTCCAATAGCGACAGTGAGAGAGAGACAGGACAGTGTGTGCATGTGTGTGTGTGTGGGGTGGGGGGGTGACAAAGGACCACAGGTCAGACTCAAACCCATGGGCGCTGTGCTAACCCTTCATGGTGCGTGCTCCACCAGGTGAGCCACTGGGGTGCTCCCAATACACACCTTTCGTATAATGCTGTCCCAACCTAAACACACACACACACACACACACACACACACACTCACACACACACACACACACACACACACACACATATATATATATATATATAAACAATAAAAGGGACAACCAATCAAAACAGCCCCAACAAAAACAGAGAATATCAATGAGTAAGAACATCACAATAACAGATGATACTAAATGAACAAGAAAAGCTCAGTCTACTCCTACGTATGTTATTTCTGGCCACTCACAACCAAAATCTGTACTGAGGGGGCGTTTAAATCTTATTTAATGCAATTTAGAATACAGGAACAGGTGAACTACACACTCCATTTTAACAGCTTTCAGGTTTCAGCCTCAGGTCAAAGTTAAGGCATCATAAACAATCGCGCGGTGATCCATCGTTGATTAAATCATCAGCCAACCGTGATTACTAAGATTTATTATTAATCCTTGTAGAAAACGAGAATTTGCATGAGCCGCCTGCAGGAAATTTGCACTTGAAACATTTCAAATATTGAAAGAAGTTGGCAGTTAGAAACTACTGAGAGAAGCTGAAATGTCGATGAAATTGCATGGGAAAGAAGTGATAATGATAAAATGAGCTGGAGGGGTTGGTCAATTAACCAGGCGCATCCTTCTGGTGGGGGGGCGGGGG
>NW_019525453.1:6663719-6667855 GCF_002814215.2 Seriola lalandi dorsalis | reverse complement strand
GTGGTGGTGGTGGGGGGGGGGCTGCTTCTCCCTCTGTTCTGTATTCACAAGTCACTTTTTTTCTTTCAGTAGTTAACAAAACACGACGCTTTAGCTGCTGAATTCACTCACAACTCCAAACCGCAGAATGTAAAAAGTGATTTGATTTAAGCTGCAGATTGTGTTTTCGGTTTTCTCACCACTGTTATCTTTAGCCCCCACCTGCCGTTAGCCACGCATGAAACAGAATTTTCGGCTCGGTGATTAGATGTTTCTCACAGAAATGCCCCTTGGGAGTCGTAGTTAAAGATTACCTAAAAAGTTTTTATGTACACAAACTTGGACCTTTGACTTCTCATCCAAAATAAAACAGCTGTTAACGTTTTGTACTGATGATTCAACTGAGAGAGTTTCATCCCGGTCCAATCCTCACCTGTGAACCACATTACATTGTCTATAGGAAAAATGAATGGGAAACCAGGGCTGCCCAAAATGGCTCCTTCCACTTTGCAACACATGCAGCCCTATTTTTCTGATCATGTCTCCTTTGCACCTGCCATGACGATCTGTGAGATTTATGTTTGCCACATGATTTAGGATCAAATTAGGTGTGAATGCTCTCATTTACAGAGTAGTAAATCAAGGGTGAGGCGATCGCGACCTCACTGACACTCTCGCAGCGATGACAAAACAACTCCACTGTGAGACAGAGAGAGAGTGTACAGAGCATAAGCTGCGATCATCCAAACAGGAGCAGCGGTGCTGTGATGCTGCCTGGCAGAAGCCGTGTCTCCACAGTGTGTATGCCTGCTGGAATGACATAACCTTGCTGTGCACCCAGCAGAGGAATGAGTCAGGGATGAGGCTGTCCAGCTATACAGCGACCCGGGCTGCCCGCAAGCCTCCAAAGCTGGGCCGACATGGCTCGCTGTGATAATACTGCCAGCCATCACAACATGAGCTTGAAGGCTTTAAAATGGTTTCAGCTGCTTGATATGTTTGACTGCCACATGGCTAACAAGACTGCAAGTAGCTCATGGGAACAACTTGGACTTGTAGTGATCGTAGCGTGAGGCCAACATGAAACGGGAGATAAAAAGAGGGAGATGTTCTAGATTCGTCAGCTCAACATGTAAAAACATGATGGAAAAACTACAAAGCATTCAGCCTGCATATATCCACCAAGGCCACACAATTCATTAAATGTATCTTAATGATTCAAAATGTTTTTGATCCAATTTGAAATGTTATTTTATTCACATCTGGATGTAGATCTGCATCAAAATACAAATGGTGAAAGACAAAATGGCACTTAAAACTTGAGGTGAAATGCTGTCAATTTGCAGAATTACTCACTACTGATATGCAAATGAAGTGTTATCAATATTTAGCTTCATTTTTAATATAATCAATTATAGGATGTACGATGTATGAATAAACAAATGATAAACCTTCCTCCTCTTATTTTGTTAAAGGAATCAAGTGTGCTACTTGAAAAATTTTGTGAAAGTATTATGAAATTTCTTGGAGGGATAGTATCAGTTATTGTATTGCATCAGTTTATACTGATATGAAACAGATTTCTGTCATTTACAAAACATTTCCAAATTTAGGAGCTTCCTATCCCAGTGTGACTGAGAAAAACTGGTCCATGCATTCATCCCCAGCAGATTAGATTACTGTAATGCCAAACAGACAATAGGTAGACTCCAGCTCATCCAACATGCTGCAGCCAAAATGCTAACTGGGTTGAGGAAAATTCAAGATATTACACCTGTACTGAAAACACATCACTGGTTGCCTGGATAATACAGAAAAGACTTTAGAATATTGTTTATTTACAAGGCTTAAATGGTATGTCCCCTACCTGTATTTCCCACATGCTCACTGCCTGTTCTCCAGTCAGAACCCTCAGATCTTCAGGCATGTGTCTTCTGTACCTAGAGTTAAAATGAAATCGGACAAAGATGCAATTAGTCACTGGTGCCCAAAATGCTTGATGACCTAAGATCTGCTGCAACTGTCTTAAAATATTTCTTTTCTCTTGGGCTTTTGGTACTTAGTGTGTGTGCGCGTGTGTGTGTGTACCTATGAGTATACTTTGTGTGACTGAAAGATTACTGTAGTTTGTGTTTTCCATGTATTACTGTAAATCACATTGAGTTGAGCTGTGTATAAAACGTCATACAAATCAATTGACTTGACTTGATGGATGTGTCTTGAACCAAAGAATGTAGGGCGAAAGGAACAGCTCATTGACCTGACACTACAGGCCAGTCTAAAGAATCTTTGTGACACTGGCCCCAGGGCATACAATATTCAACAAAAGTGTAAACTGCTTTATAAAAGACCACAGGGTGGCGCTATTTGTCTCAAACCAAAAATCAAATATACAATCAAATATATGACATCATGGGATTAAGACACATTTATCTATTGTGGTAACAGCAGTTTTATGAATGAATGAATCAATAAAGTCTAAAAACAAAACTCTGCCAGTGTGTTTGAATGCAGGTTGCCATGGCAGCAGTAGTCAGCAGTTGCCTTTGAGTAAGGGGGAGACGAGGCCTTAATTGTCTCCAAGTGCTTGTAAGTAAAAGGAAATGATGCAACTTTTATAGAACTGCAATGCAACGAGAACCAATGACCATCTGTCCGCCGCTGGAACGTCACGCCTGAGTATCTCAACCTAAATATGATGCTGTGAGGCTTCATCTGTCCCAGGTTCAAAAGGATACCACTGTATACGCTGCCATTAAGTGTTAAGAAGAACAAAAATGAAGATATTGCAGACTGGGTCTCCAAGGAAAATGAGTGCTGATGATGACTGTGAGGCAGAAGAAGAACAGAAGAAGAATAAATGGGAAATTTGGATGGCACAAACTGATCTCTAATATCTAAAGACACCCTGAGGGTTCCATTATTTCTTATGGTGAAGCTATGTGATCAAATCAGCTACAACATATGATTTCACCAATCAACTGCCTGTTCTCTGGCTGGAGTTACTGAATGTAAATCAGAGAAATCACCTTGTCTTCGGTACGGAGGCAAACATACCGACCCTCAGCCCATTATCATTGAGAAATTGAGTACACATCATCTTAGAACTCATTTAATTCCAATCCACAACTGCTATGGAGTGACCTCTGTGTTCAAGCTAAATGTCAACTTGATCAAGCCGCTCCTTGGTTCAAGATTGGGCCACAAAAAACAGATTTGCTTCAACCTTCAGGGGTCTCTGTCCAAACAGAGAGACAGATCTGTGGCTGGGAAACAACAGCAAGCACCTCGTTTCATCGTTGATATCACTGACATTTCTCCTCCTCAAAGCTTCTGTAAATTCTAAGAAAATAAATTTGTCATTAAAAAAATGACCCAAATCAGACAGAATCTGTTACAACAGGGCGGTGTTAAGAGTACGCTGCCAAACTGTTCCATTCAGCAATTTAGGAGGTAATTTGTTCCTGTAGCTGTCAAGTGTTTTAACGACCGTTTGTATTAATGCACCCCCTGGGTATATGGCTGATTACATTCTGATGTATCTCAATTTTTATTAGGTCAGGCTTGTTTTATAGGGAGCATGCGTGACTGCATAGATTTTGCACTGAAGAAATGATATTAACCTACAGCTGGCAGCACTACCAGTGATAATGTAGGAAAAAACCTGCTTCCTACCACAAACTGACATCCCCATCACCAAACCCAGAGTACTGATCCTAAACAGGCCCATTCACTACTGTAAATTACTTTTAGAATTTATTTAGAATCATGACCCAATTTGATATCTAATTTTAAAGCTTAGATTAAGTTGGCTGGAGTTTCTTCAGGTTGTACAGGTGATCTTACAGCGTGTCAACACTTCAATTTCATGCTTTCTAATCACATCACCTCCTTATTTTAATTTTAAATGAAACATTTTTACCATCAAATCTGGAAAGGTCTTGATGTATCAAATCTTGGAGATGTACCAGTGACAGTTAAATGCCAGAAAAATACAGAATGTTTAAAAGACAGATTGTGTATCTCACGCTTCTGGGTTCATGTTGTACTAAAGTTGCTTAGAACTTAAATTTGACAGAGACAGTGAAAAACATATTTTTTTTTTCTGTGAAAGCAGATAAACAAGTGCGTTATCTCTTAAAGCGGGGGGGGGGGGG
>NW_019525453.1:6595162-6663699 GCF_002814215.2 Seriola lalandi dorsalis | reverse complement strand
GGGGGGGGGGGCCTTTATGCAAAGCAAGCATTATCTAGTCTTGGTGTGGATTTTGCTGTTTGAGATGTTATTTATGCTGTTAAAGCATAAAACTGGTACTCCTCAGTGATTCACCAACTTTCTGTGATGTGCTGAAAATACAACACTTGAAAAAAGACTCTGAACTGCCCGCTGACATGATGTTATCTCCCAAAAACTATGCATATTCAGTAACTTTCCTAATTCAGGGTGTGAATCAAATCAATATCCTGATGTGCAGTATATATGATCTTTAGATATCGCATAGCATGAGAGGTGTAATGTGCACAAAGTACTTGCCATCATTACAGTTTGTCTGTGAGGCGACAATGTGTGGAGCTTCAGACCTGAGTCGTCTCCATGGATGATTTTCAAAACAACAATTTTTAGCTGTGATATGTTGTCTGTTTGTAGATAGTTATAGAGCTGGATGACAAAATGCTTGCTGTATGTGCACAATAAAATATTCCATCATGTTGAATAGCTAAGCATTAACTTTACTTTTGTACAAAGCCCCCAGCTCAGGACCCTTACAGTCACTGGTTTTTCTGGTTATTTGTGTAGACTACATCAGATTATACAAATTCAAGCAAATAAGGCCAAGCCTGTGTACAATATGTGTGCACAATACAGCAATACAAGAAAAAAAAAAGCTATCCAAGCATAATCTACTGGCTGCAACACACTCAGTGGAGAGTTTTTCAGAAACACCAGAAAACTCTAATTTAATCCAGCTACAACAGCTCAGCCACAAATTCTACAGAGATAATAATGATCAGTTCAACGTTTATTATTAAAATTGTAGATGTTTATTTACAGACCTGAGTGGAAAAAAAATAATAGAAAAATATTTCAATATAATGTAGTCTAGTACAACAGCACCACTACCTAGGACCTCAGTAATAAACACAGTTAAATTAACACCTCTTGGAAAATTTTAATAAAAACTGGGCATTATAATCTTTTAAAAGGTAGAATATGCTGTTAGACTAGATCGAATTAGATTGTACTGATGTACCTAATTAAATGAACAGGGAGTGTATATCCAATCAGAACACCCATTTGCAATAAGGCTGTTTTTATTTCTGTCATTCCTAGAGCCACTCTCCCCAAACTCACGATAGCAGGGTCTGTATGTACTGTGCATCAATAATGGAAAATAACTAAGTAGATTTACTTAAGTACTGTAAGTAGCTGCAGTTTTGAGGTAGGCTACTTCATATTTCAATTTTCTGCTACTTGATACTTGTAGTCCAATAAATTTCACAGGGTAATATTTTTTACTCCACTACATTTGTGTGTATATGACCAACCAACCATATGAAGAACTTTTAAAACACGACGCGTTGTAAAAAATCTAACTGTCCAACAATATATAAAATTTGAGCTTCATTCATAATTATTATTTATCCCTGTCCCACTGTCAACCCATTGAGGTCATCAGGGCTCACCAGCAAACATTTTGAGGCCTGTATGCACACTTTCCGTAAGTCCACATTTCTGCAGACCTCACCTGAGGGAATTACCCACAGTTCAACTGTATTGACATTAAACACGGGGTTGCCATGGCTATCAGGGGACGCCCGGAAGCGTGAAAAACGGCAAACAACGGCCATAAAAAACAGAAATAATAAGCTAGAAGAAGAACGGTGAACCAACAAGTGTGAAAGGAACGAACCCTAATGTTAGCATTAGAAGAAAAAAGGCAGTATCCTACAGAACCTATGAACACAGAGCTATCTGTGATTCACAGCCTGAACTGTGGTGTTATTTGTCCTATGACGACATGATGATGAATTCCAAATAACTAAATTGGATCAGAACAGATCCAACATTATTAATTTTTGTTTTATAAATAGAGAGCGAAGGGAGGGAATAAAAACGTACAATCAAAAGTCTAAACCCACAATTGAATACAAATGTTTTGGCATCATCAAGGTAATGTGAAGTGCTGTCCCATTCCTCTTTATACAATTTTGAGTCCTTGCAGCCTCTCACACTCAATTACTCACCAGGTGACGTCAAATCAATCTGTGAGGGTTCAGGATTTTGGGGGGGGGGGGGCTGGGACACCTGAGGCCAGTTACTAGTCGCACCGACTGCGACAAGACAAGACTGCTGTGAAAAAGGCGGGTTTCCAATGAGTTCGTCTCATAACTACCTTCGTCAAATGACGACAAACAACTTCACAAAATTATGACAAAAAGTTTTTATTTAAACCTAACAAGGAGGTCGGCTTCTACTCACCTGTTGACGGACGGACCACTCAGACTTGAGCAATTTACTCACATTACAGGATGAGAAAAAAAACCCCATGGTTGTTCATGAAGCAAAATGTAACAACTTAACTACGGCGGTTGCGAAGGTCGAGTGGTGCTCAAGAGCCAAGGGGAACATGACCCAAGGAAACTCTACAAAACGACAGAAAATGCTAGCAGGAGCGAGGAGAAATGCTGAACTGGTTGGAGGTGGAAAACATGACGCCAAATTAACCGAAGCAGCAACACAGCAGGCGGATAGCCACAGCTAGCATGTTGTACACAGCTAGCACTGTCACGCACAAGTGGTTTGGACACAGAAGTTTATAAATTCACCTGAGGAGCAGAATATCCAGGACAGTTTGGAGACAGACACCATAATGAAGCTGGTATGGACTTTGACACATCATAACTCCATAAAGGTAAGCGCTCTTTTGTTTCTAGCTCTGCCGTCACTGCTATGTTTTCGTTATAATTGTTTGAAGCGCTTGTTCCTGTGGCTGTGCAGGGTTTCGTGTAAAGGTGTAGGCTATTTATTTGTGAACGATGTGCTTTCATGTGGAGAATGTGGTTTGCTTGTTGGGAATTCTAGGGGCTAATAAGTTTGTGCTTCAATGAGTCTAAATGGTTTCAATGGAAGATTTACCTAGAACTGACCTGGTAGCTGGTTTTGAGATGGGCCTGCTGGCCTTGTGAATATTGGAGCTACTAGAGTGTGTTTTTTATTTTGTTAAATGTCAGTCCATCACTCTGTGTTTTCCATTGGGATACAGAGAATAAGCGCTTCACTAAGAGAAATGTTTGCTGCTTTCTCTAACATGCACTTTGTGGATGGATACTGCTTCTGCTTTTGTGCTGGGAGATATGGCTGGCTGCTGTTTTGCCCTCTCAGATGTGTTTTATGGTTGATGTCTTGGCCTCAATGATAATCTGCTTAACTATACTTCTGTCCGTCTGTGTGCACTGTTTGCATTGGAATTGAAAGTGAATCATGTTCTGGTGGTGGCTGAAGTCATTTCTAGTTTGCTGGCTGTTTGGCTTCCGTGCTGTTGATATACATTGTGGTAACATCTGAATACTCATGTTTGAATATTAAGAGTGATATGTGCTGTCTGTGCTGGTATTGCAACATTTCCTTGCATGTTTTAAACCCAGTCTATCGCTGCGTGTTTGCTCCACTGGGAGAATCAACACTTCACCAGGTAAGTGTCTGCTGCTTCCTCTAACCTGCACATTAATAGCGGCTGTTTTGGCTCTGATCATCATTTTTGTTCATCTATCCATGTACAGCGTTTGCATTGGTGTTCATAGTGAACAATTTGTTGTTGTGGTTATGTTTTTTTTTGTTTTGTTTTGTTTTGTTTTTTATTTTTTGCTGGTTTGGCTTGTTTTCTGGGTTCTTTCATGCTGTTGATATACATTGTGGTGAAATATGGAGTACCCATGATTGAATCTTATGAGTACAATGAGCTGAATGTATTTTTTCCCCACATGGGTTTCCTATTAGCTCCTTTATAAAACTGGTCTCAAGCTGAGGGTGAGGATGTAGTCACAGTTGTCTTGCCTACAGCCCTCTATAAATGATTTCTCTGTCAACATGACATTTGTTTCACATGGGAAGGTTTCATGTTCTTTTTTTCTCCTCACAGTTAGGATTCGTTGACTCCAAGCATCAGCTCAAACCATTGTGATGATGTGACAGTTTCTGTTACTAATCTTCATATAATAATTTAATCTAAACTGCTGAGCCGCTGTTCCTCTGTTTGCTGCTGTCAAACTCAGCGGTGCACATTGCCACATTATGCACATCCATGTAAGAATGGTGCGCTGCTGTTTATCCATACTACATAGCATTTCACAAGGAGAGATTGTCTGCTCTGAGCCATAAAGTTTTGTGATTTTGTTTTTTTTAATATGCATAACTGAATAATTACCTGCTGCTGCATATCAGGTGGACTGCTGGGTTGGAGATTTATACATCTCATTTTGCTAAATGGTATATTCCTCACAGTGACTGGAGGTGGTTTTGTGGGGAATGGCCACACTGCAGCTTTTGCTGAGCCCTCACAGAGTATATTTTACATTATAGCTGGATCAGCTTCTGTCTCTAATGTTTTTGGAAGGAGTTGGCTGACTGAAGTGACTTTTGCTAAAACCGAATGACCCCTGTTGAGAAAAGTGTCCTCAGTGTACAGCAGGTGTAAAAATATGCTGCAAAAATGGGGTAAACACCCCCCCCCCCCCCTTCCCCTTTTCAGATTTTTCATTAACTGTTAATGAGACACTGTGGCCTCTCAGGCACGTCTTGTATTTGAGAGATGTTTTGTTGTCATAGCGATGAGTGAAATCACCCCTTCCTGGTGGGACGGGGGCCAGAGAGGTGAAGGATTATGACGCTGTGCCGATGTAGATTGGATTCCTATATTATCCAGAGTTTCATCGTTTTCCCATGAGAGCTTATTCTTTTCTAATCCTCCAAGGCTGTTTTTTTTCCCTCTGTGTCATCTACCACTTTGTCTGGCGGGAGCGTTTGTCTGATCCTTGTAGTTTGTGTCGTCCCAGTCCTATCTGTCATGACACCATTTGGCCTGGAGAGAGACTTTGTACAAGTCTAGAGACTAGGGAACCTACATTTTCATAGTAAAGTGGGTTTGACTGGAGGATGTACTGGTATGAGTATTTGAACACAAACATTCAGTTAGAATAGCTTTCATACAACTGAATAATGGTTCTACCTTTTTAAAAACGAGCCCATAGGTCGTCTGTGCCAGCAGCTTATTATGACCCATAGTTACGTTTTTTATTGTTAGATGACCTCTAGTGGCCGTAGTGTTAGAAAAAAGAAAAAAAAAAAAAAAAAAATAGGGGCAAAGCAGGAAGTCAGGTGACAGCCTGGTTTAGGAGGAGGTGGGTAGATAGATGGCTCGACAAAACATAAAACTTCCAGAGGAGGCTACTGTTTGTTTTCCCTCTTTGAAACTGATAATCAACGTTGTTTCTTTTCCTCAACCTTAAGTGTGTGTTTTATTTATTGTCACCATGACGATGAAGGTACTATACAGGTAATTATTTTTTTGTTTGTTTTTGCCGCAACCTACCCAAACCATGATTGTTCCACAACCAATTTTTATCATTGTTACCATGACGACAGAGCTCTGGTATGCCTGCTGTTGCTCTGCTCTTATGGGTCTTATATTAAGGTTGAGACAAACGACCTATAGGCTCGTTTAGATTGGAGACCTTGAATGAATGACTTGTTATCTGCAGAAAGATATAGGATTTAAAACACATGCAGACTTACAAACAAACAAGCCAAGAGCTATAAACATGAAGTCATTTGGACTGACAGGTCACTCATTCATTTATCTTATCTAGTGTCACAAAGAGCTGTAACTGGATCTCATCTGTCATAAATAATGTCATAAAAAGAGGCCTCTTGTACCATAATATTATGTAGATAGTTACTGTTCTATATGTTTCACTCACTTTTTAATGAGGAACTGTTAAATGGAGTATGATCCGGGCACCACACCCCTCTCTTTGAACTGCTTTTCACTTTCTGGTTCACCAGGGAGAATCAGATCTAAGTAATCAGATTACTTAGGATCACGTGTTTGATAGTCCATGATCAGCAGGTGAATTTGATAGTAGTTTACCTTTTTTATATAATACAAGCTAAATTCGAATATGTACTATCACTCAGTCCTGTGGTTGATCTGCTATGCTGTCACACCAAAAACACACTTTTTTTCACTCTCTCATTCACTGGGATTGATTTTATCCCAGAAGTCATGTTCGTGTTACCAAGGTTACCAAATAAACATAGGCAATAAAACACTTACACATCAGGAAGATTGCTTTCCTAACCGTTGACGATCAGCAGATTAATTTAATAGCTTGTGAATATATACTGAAATCAAATGCCTTTGTTCAGGCAGTGATGTGGTTGGTCTACTTTCAAACCGCAAACTCATCTCAGTGTGGTTGTTAAATCTGCCCCAGGGTTTGTTAGAATTCACCCAGACAGGTTATATGTGAAAGCACCCTTAGTGTCCCATTATCAAAATGCAGCTACATCAATACGAGGAAACACAAAATAATTGGCTGTTTTTAGAAGCGTTTGTGAGGGAAAATGATGCTAGATATTGCCACAAACTGTTGGTATCTTCCATCAAAAAAGCCAGCTTTGACCGTCAGAGTCAGGTTTAGATCCACAATCAGTGGAACCAAACCATTAATCTGCCTCCATCTTGTACACAAGGTTGACCTCTGCTGCGCTGATGGGTGGTAAAGATCTCTGACCTCCTTCTTGTTTCAGCCCAGCTCGACTCTCCAACGGGAACAAGGAGGTTTGACTAAGGCTTGCCACCTGGGGCTGTCTGGCACTGGAACATGCCTGCGGTGATAATTAATGAGAATTACCGTTGTCGAGAGAGGCACTTTGGCAAGCAGGGCGAGAGAGAGGAATTGGACTAAGAGGGGATCATTGAGACATAATGACTGTGGTGAAGAAGACAGAGATGGAGGTGGTGGGAGGAGAGATGAAAAGGACTAATGTGATTATTTTGCTACTGGCAGAAGACATACTAGCTCTGGCATTGGCGTGTTTTTTTTTCCCCTACTGTCTGAGTGACAAATATACTGCAGGTTCACAGCTGTATGTCTGTGTATACGATTCATTTAACTTTAGATCCTAGCTCGGCAAAAGAGGGATGACTGGCACTGAAGCATATTGGGTGGGAGGTGTTTAGGTATTATGCTGTGGCAGAGAAAAAGTTTCTTTTTTTTTTTTTTTTTTTAAACAGCAAAAAGCCTCCCTCTCCTCTGCTCAAACTCCACTGCATAAAATGCCTGCTTATAGTCTCGAGTACACTTGACTGGAGAAAGGAAATGCCTGAGGCCAGACTCACTGTGATGAAACAGATCCTTAAGAAAAGATCGTGGCGTACAAGTAAGTAAAAACCAATGCAAATAATTAGTTCTGAGCTAATAGTCCTCAAACAGCAGAGTAAAGTGGACTTTCAGAGGAACAGTGCCGGTCAGGTTCTCTCCACCAATACATTAATTATAATCGGCGCTAAAAGAGAATTTATCCTCATGATAGCAGTGGTCTTGTGGAGAAATGATGCTTTTTACATTCATTTTCCATCCTTTCGCATTTAACCAACCAGTAAATACTGATCCATGTTTAATGCATTGCCAGCTTTTCTTTGTGTCAGGCTTTATTACAGAGAATTACACACTATTTGCATATTGTTTGTTTACTTCGTAGAGGCGTTTAGCAACTGTATAATTTGGGGAATATAAATTCGCCATTTTCAATAGTGTTTCTGTCCCTCCACTTTGACAGTTTCAGTTTAATTTACTCACTGAAATGTCTCTGACTGGAGTTGAAATACGTTGATAGACTTATCTGAGACAGTCAGAAGCAGCAGCTTCTGGTTAGCAGTTCTGTTCTGCCCTGGGTTTTGCCTCTCAGACTTGATACAAGATTGTGTTTTGAGGTTTTTATGTAGCTTGAGAAAAAAACTACAGACATTACTCAAAGCTGAAAGAATTACTAATAATATATTAACTTTCTTTCAAAGCTGATGAATCAAAGAAAAGGCAGAGGTCTTTGTAGGAAATTAAAGTCAAAGTGCTTTGCTACGCTACAGATATTATGAAACAAATCTGTATTTGCTAGATTCATATATATATATATATATATGTAAAATCACATCCAGAGATCAAACATACAAACATAGTTTGCAGTAATTTGAAGGTATTTGATATGATTTGTAGGATGCCATAGCCCAACAGTAGCATCATTTTAGAGATTAGTATCTTGAAATGGAGAGAAAATGAAACTCAGTGAAATCAGTATAGGGTTGGGATAATAATCTCCTGATTCAATACTCTCATGATACTTGGGTGCCGATTTGATATATATTGCGACTTCAGGTTCACCAGGTCTGGTTTAGCTGGTTGCTGTTAGTGGAAAGTTAAACTGTTACCAGGTAGTGATGCTAATTAGCTGTTAAAACACTGGCTCAAAATATATATATATCATAAATAATAAAATAAATATTGATTCAGGAATCAGAATAGTGATTGAAAAATAATAAAAAAAGAACTGCAATACTTAACTGAATCTTTTTTCTTTTTTTTCCTCCCACCCCTAGAAATCAGCTACCATGAAATGACATTTTTATGGTGCAGGCTGAATAAAAAGGTCCTTTGCTTCATGCAGTCTGTAGTTTAGATGCTGTTGGAAGTGCTGAGAGCTGCTGGAGTCTCTGTGTTGAGTGAGGTTTTTCCTTTCACACAAGACAGTTGAACTCATTCCTGAAAGTTATAACATTCTCCTGCCTCCAGTGGTTTGTTTGCACATTTGCTTTTTAGTTCTGCTCAAACTGGGCCTAAATATACCTAGAGAGAGCCAGCAGCTTGTCTCACGTGTCCTTCCTTCAAAGACTTTTAAGTAGTGTGATGGTCAAGTTCAAAACAGCTGCTGGCAAATTCACCCAGTGACGAAAAAATGGAGCAGTTGTCGTCTTTTTGTGTTCGGGCCTAAAATGCAGCCTTCAAGAGCTCAGTGGTATTTCAGCGAGGCATGTAGTTTGTCTCTTTCATCACGGTTGTCACAAATGATATGTGAGGGTGATGGCAACCTTGAGGGTGGCAGTTCAGATCACCAGAAAGGCCAGTGCAGGCCAGAGAGTCCAAAAAATCCTCTGATACAAACATAGGAAGTGAATTTTCCAAATAATGAAATTTAAGATCATTTGGCTGCTGTAGCTTGCTTGAATAAATCAGTGTAACTGTTTCCAGCATCTCTGCAGTGTATACAGCTTGTGGCCACGTCTGCAAAATATACTATCACCCAGCCGCATAGGCAATAACAACAGACCGTATTGGATTGCCTTGTTGTGTGCTGCCTACAGTTGCAGCCATAAATTGCTCAATGAATCTTACTGCATCAACTTGTCTAAAAGAGACAGGAGAGTCTTTCCAGCTATTTGCAGTACACTAAAATTTGCAATTTGCAATTGTATTTGACTCTGCCTGTATGACTATCTGCAACCTACTGATGGTTGGAAAGTGAGACAGTTACATTCAGTTTGTTTATGGGTCATATGAATCTAAGTCGGAAGTTCTCTGTTTATTAGCATCTCAGTTTTTATCATTGCTCATTTGTAGTTCATCCTTTTGAGATGTTAAAAAAATTAAACCAAAAGAGGCCATATTTCAGAATTCCTGTCAGCAAAGTCATAAAGGAATTGTCTCCACACAAAACAAATTCTTAAAACTAGGTTTTAATTTCTGTTTAGGTAACAAGTAGTTTTAATCAAATAAATGTCTTTTCTGCTGCAGTAGCTTTTGCATTTGACTGAGTGCCACACTGACATACTGTGTAAATGACCCTGTTCAGACCTGCGATTGTGATATCAGTCACAGTTGTAGTGGAAATTGACAGTGGTAATGTGGTGGTATTTTTTACATTTCACTTTCACTGGGGGAAAAAAAAAACATTATGTGAATTTTGCTGGAGTCTGTACCAAACTAGCATGTTCTCTTATGTCTTATGATTCCTAGTTTGGGGCCTCTCTGTAGCTCCATAATGCTTCATTTATGATATGTTGTGACACATTTGACCTTTTTATCAAAAAATTGCAGCTTCTGTGATTTGGATATTGCACCTGGCCATATTGCGATTTCAATAAAATTTAGATTCATCGTTCAGCACTAGAACGCAACCAAGATGCACCGCCTACTCAAGTGATGTCCTCTGCCACAATCTAATTAGGCCTGCCACACTTTCATAACAGTTTAAAATGGTTAAAACCTTATTTCACTGTAGAACTGTGTGCTCCTTGCAACCCCTCACTCACTCACTCACTCACTCACTCACTCACTCACTCACTCAAAAACAACAACACATACATTGTTATTTGCATATAGAGCGGGATGTGACATCCGATCACAAGTGGTCACTGGAAACGCATGTGGAGACGCATTCTAATGCCAGGTGTGAACCGATATGCTCAGAGCTGACCACTTGTTATTCGCTCACTGAAGGCGCATGTTAATGCCAGGTCTGAATGGCAATGAGGTTTACTTCAAAATTCTTTCTCCACCCTATATCCGACCCACTATCTACCAACTACTCCATCTTATTTTCCCTACGTTTAAAACAAAACAAAAAGTTATGTGATACCATACAAACTCCCCTGATGGACACTAATGAATAGGATGGGTCATAATGTTGATGTCTGACCTCGGTAGCAGGGGGTGAAAACATTATGCTACCTACACTCACATAGTAATTGCTTTTTTTTTTTGTTTTTTTTTGTTGTTTTTTTTTTGTTTAATGAAATTCCTCTCGCGGACAGTCTGTCACCTTGAGAGGTGTCCTTGCATGTTTTTAAGAAGTAGAAGCAAAAGTTTCCTCTGTCTGTGAGGAGTATAATCTCATTGTTTTTTCCCCTCTCTTGAGTCTTGAGTTGCCTGAATGGTGGTGCGAAATCCATCTCACCTTAAATGCCTCACGGACCCTGTGCTGGCTAAACATGAAGACCGATAACCACTAACATTATGTCCATTAACACTGAGTTCAGATTAGGTGGATTAGTACCTACTTGGCTATTTAAATTCCCAGAGTCGCTCAAATATGAAATGTAATATTTTGTCATGGTGTGTTACATTGTGTGACACGTCAACGTAGTGAAAGCAGCATTTAGGCACAGTGAAATTATATATATATATTTACTACTAAGTTGAAACAGTAAACATGTTTTGGAAGGGAATGTGATCCTTCCTAAATTGCATTTTTATGAACATAATGAGGAAATGTGATTAACATAAGTCACATGTTGGTACTGAATGTATTTGTTAAATCTTCACTGTGGGATTTTTCTATTCTCTACAATGAACAATCTATGAAACCTGTGTGACCGTTTATCTCTTGCATCTTAGTTAATTGCTTTTGACCTAAATATCCAATAAACAATCCACAATCACAGTGTACAATGAAAAAAAATAGACTTGTAGTATAAATCTATTCATGCACTAAATATCACAACAATGACTGACTTACAGTGAGTGTTCACCAGAGCATGCAGCATCAGTCAGATCTGTAGCATTTCTCATAGTTATGGCTTAAGTCCACACACTTTTATTTCTCAGATTGCTTCATTCTTCTCCTCTTTGTTTTCTTTATCGTCTGAAATCTTCGCTCTGAATTATTCTGAGCAGAGAAATCCACTATTGCCGCAGGGTTTTTTTTTATTATCTGCAATGAACAATCTGTGAAACCTAGCCTATGTGTGAGCGTGTTTTATATCTTTGTTTATCTCTTCTCCAAATAAATAACTAAAAAGCAGACAGTTGAAAGCCCACTACCATTATTCTCAGTGTTTTGGGAGTTATTTCACTTGAACCAAATTGGTTATTGTTGTTGTGCTGTAAAAACGATTGTACATTGATTACAACAACACATTAGTGGCATAGATTTTATGTTATCCTGAGTGGTTGAAGAGTCTGAGTTTTATAATAGAGGATCACACAGGATTACTGATAGTTCTTTTTATCAGAAGTAGTTGCCAATTAATTTTCTGTTGATTATGATTATGATCACATCTGATCAATGTGTAATCATTTCACATCAAAAATATCATGTTCCGCCAATGTAGTAGTCATAAACTCATCTGTCTGCTAAATATCTGTCTACTAAATAACTAAAAAACAATTCAGTCTGATTATCAAGCTATCAAACCCACTGCCAGAAACATGTATTGTCAGGAAGACACATTACCAAAATCTATACCATGCTTTTTGACCCATGTGTTATTTTTCTGTGGAATATTTCCACAACCACAACAAATTAAAACAACAATCAATACCACTTCTGTGTTTTCAGAGCAATGCTGCTCTTGTGTTGCTTTTTTTTTTGAACCCAGTATTGTGAATTTCTGAATGAACCGAGGTTCACAATAGCAAGCTATTTGAATCACCTGATCGATAATCTGCCGTGCTTTAGAAAAAGGTAAAATAAGCCGATAGGTTTGGCTTTGACAAATCAAAAATACTTAGTCAAAAAGTAGATCAAAATTTGCTAACTCGGTGTCTGCAGAGAATTGTACCTACAAAAAGTACCTAGACTTAATATCTCCTCCCATATGTCCGTACAGCACAAGAAACCAAGGTTTAAATTTAGCCACCCATAACCAACAATGAAAAATGTGCTCATTTATGCTAATAGCTTGGTGATTTAGAGAAGTGGTGGGGTATTTGAACCCTTTCAGCCACACTTAACAATAACTCTTCACTGTAAATAACTAGTATAACGTGCATTTAGATTTTACATCCATGCTTGTAAGAATGAAAAATGGGCCGATGAATTGCAGGTGTGCTTTTGATTAATACCCCTGCCTCTCTCTCTGTGTCTCGTGGCAACTTACAACCTCCTGTCCTGTGGGAGCAGAGCGAGGAAAGTCTAACAGAGTCTGACAGTCATTGTAACTGCATTCTAATTCGATTATTCAACGACTATATTAATTCAGGAGCAAATCACTTTACTTACTTAG
The DNA here is from genome assembly GCF_002814215.2 of Seriola lalandi dorsalis. Classification (NCBI taxonomy): domain Eukaryota; kingdom Metazoa; phylum Chordata; class Actinopteri; order Carangiformes; family Carangidae; genus Seriola; species Seriola lalandi. The sequence goes on along the minus strand of NW_019525453.1, from coordinate 6,650,855 downwards.
CATCAGACTGTCAGGCTGTGTTGTGGATAGCCAGAGCAGCATAATCAGGTTTTAAGTACCCTCACATATTGGAATTGTATTAGCCAAAGTCAAAGAAACAATCCTGGCCAAGTATTGTGCAGGCAGGGAGAGTCAATGGGGGAGGGGCCCGGGGCTGTTTTGTGAATCTAAATAAGCTACAGTCCACTTCAGATCATGCCTGAACCAACAACACCTCTCCTACACTACAACGATCTAAACATAAAGATAGGTAGGGTAAAGAAATGAGAATAATGGAACCGTTTCCAACTGGTGATTTGTTTAGGAACAGAATCGGCTAATTAGGGACAACTTGCATTAAATGGACAACAAACAAACAAACAAACAAAGCTGTGCATGGCAAATCAGAGAATATTAAATCTGTCCTTATTTTACCTTTTTTTTTTTAAACAAATCTTAATACAGCTCTTCAAGGCCGAGTCACACTGCTAAGTGGCGCAGCAAAATTCATCTGTTCATCTTTGCAAAATAGTGAAACAGTCTGCTAGAGGCTTGGTGATGTCATGACTAGTCACATGGCTAGCTTGCTGACCTTTACTGGCATTTGGTTCCCAGGATTATACAAAATGTTATTGAATAAAGACTTTAATGAAAAAGGGTGAGAGAGCTCTCAGAGCTAGCTGGCTTGTGTACAGTCAGTTTGCAAGTTCATACACAACAGTTTTCACAATTTGTTCAAGAGACATATTTGTACCATCAACTCTTGTCTCATAATTTGCATACAGACCATTTCTTGTTTGTGGGGCAGTTTATATCCGAACAAAGGAGGTTAAATTAAAGTGGATGTTACAACTAAGCAGCTAAGGAGGTACGATAGCTTTCTCCATGTTTCGCTCTCCGCCTCTCACTTCCTTCAAAGGTCAATTTAATTGAAATTAATTGATGCTTATGTGACTGGGCCTTTACACAGTCCAAATCTGCTAAAAAATAAAGCTGCCTTTAGCTTTCAATGTCATTGTGTTCTTACTCAAATGATATGAGAAGGATTTGAACCAGGGATTGAGATATATTGGAATGATTGAAATGTAAAAATTAATAGAAATGATTAGAGCGCTTTACCCTGTTAATTTGAATTTTTGCTATAAAACCAATGTGAGCTGTGAGTCAGCTGCACAGTTCTAGGTATTGAAATCACTCACAGCTGGGTGCCATTGGCTCCATAATGCCTCCACAGCTCTCCCAACAAAAGCTCAGAAACCACTGCTGATTCGCTCCACTTTCAATTTAAATTTCCTTCCACCTGACATGCTGGGACCCACAAAAATTGATTTCGCTTGACAGTTGGAAGTCCTTGACAAGGCTGATCCTTAACTCCACGTCGTCCTTTGATTGACCTATTGGGCTCCTCGATCTTGTTCCCTCCTTGTGGCAAATATCCACCCGAATCCTCTCAGATCAGCTCTCGTGTCCAGGGACTTGGACCAGGCTTCATTGTGAATGCAGCAACTGCTTCTTTCACCTTGATGTTTCTACAGCTAGTTTTCTCAAGGTTGGTGCGAGGGCGAAACAATCAGTTAGTGTTTGCGATGGAGAAACATCCCGAGTTTGAGCCTTTGTAGATGAAGCCTTTAAAGGGAAATCTCAATGGGTTTGGGGAATTAGTACTTGCTGGTGTGCATGCATTTCTTCATATGTGTGGGAGACTTGGGGTATTAGCGCAGGACATTTTGAATACTTCAGATTAACCTTCTCAACACTGGATCGAGAAAGACAAGGAGGCAAGAGGTATTTAAAGGCATGGAAGAGGTAAACATTCAGAAAAGCATGAAGGAAGCCGATGAGAGAAAGAAATGACAGATGCAAATAGAGGGAAGGACCTGGAGAGGGAGGCCCAAAGATGAGGATAGAGTTGAAGGAAACTGAGATAGGAAGAAAGAATGAAAGGTGCAGAAAAGAAATTGAACAAGAATAAAGAGACAAACTGTTTGTGTTTCTGTGTTTCCCCCTGCAGGAGTTCAGTGGTTGGTCAGTACTTTGCTCCAGCATTAGTGTATAATTAATCAAGGATTATTTTCCTTTCCTCCCCTTTCACCGACATGTACATTCTTACTTTTTCATCATTACTTCTCATTTGGTTCTTACTTATTTTCGATAGTTTTATCACTCATGGATGCCCACATTATTCATTTTGCCTTTCTGCCTCCCTGCTCATCCATATTTCCACTTTATGTGAAATTCTTTTCGTACACTTTAATCACATATGGTGTGTTGTAAGGCCTGCAAACCTGTGCTTTTTATTCTTATTCTTTTAATTTATCCTTACTTATAGCTGTGTGTTTTAGGCTGTGGCTGTTGACTCTTCACCTCCACACCTCTGCGGCTGTATCCGCACCTTCTGCCCCACTCTGGAGACAACCAAGCTGAATCAGCTATTCAACAGACACACAAATAGTGTACCTTCCTTTCTGCTAACTGAGTGATGAGAGCAATTACAATTGACTTCACTATTCCAACATGATCCTAAATTTACCACCACTTTTACAAGCTGCTTCCAGTGAACGTCATATTTTGGTTTATTCGCCTGTTGCATATTTTCCCTGTCAAACTCGTATGTTAAATTCACCTATTCATGCACTGTTGCGTCATTGTGTTTGTAGTCAGCGTTTTGTTGCATTGTTGGTGTGTCAGTCTTTGTAACTGGTGTGCAGTGTAAAAAAAAAAAAAGTATCTGATTCGTTTGTTCTGCTTGTTCAAACTCCTTTTTTTTTTGTTTTTTTTTTTGTTTTTTTTGTTTTATTGTGCTAACTCTGAAAATATATCACTGGTTGAATAATTAAAATGGTTCCACTTGATAATTGATGAACGCCATATTTCTGCACATTTTCCCCACACTACACTCAATACACAAAATTAACAAAGCGAAAACAGACTTTGACAAATTTTTGCAGATATATTACAAAGGATAAAGTGAAATATCATAATTTTAGCAAAAGGCTGCAACATAACACATATGACAAAGTGCAAGGGTCTGAGGTCTTTCTGAATGCACTGTACATTATGCTCACTACAAGGTCGTTCTGAACACTTTGCAGTCAGCCAAGGCCTGATTTTATATAGTTTTCAAACCTGAAAAATCCCAGGCTCACCCTTTTCCAGCAGGGTTATGTCTCTGTGGACTAAAAATAATTTCATTTTAGAATGTGCCAGTGAGCAGTATAAAATGCTGAGGTTACAGCATGTCACAAAGATCTGGATCTTTGGGGAAGACTGATGACTGAGTAATGATTTCTGCATTTTTACGCCTTTTGAGACCTCCTTTCCAATTTTTGTGCTAAATAATATTACAAAATAGACTTCATTTGGCGAATAATCAATCCTAATTTCTCTGACTTGCTGATGTCTTATGGCACAAACAATGAAATGCCTGTGGGAGAACTGTAGGGAATTGCATATCAATTTGATATAGAACAAATGCAATGATTTTCATTACACGAATGATTCAGGGTCACATATTTTAAATGCCATGTTTGGACACAACCAGAGGCTAAATCTGTTGATGTGCTGAACAAACAAATGGGTGCTACTTAGAGAAAGTTCATCAACATAAAATCCAGGAAGAAGCTGCCACACTACCAAACATTCACTGATTGACTAGCATTATCTGGGATTTGTATTGAAAAACACTTAAATGAGCATCGAGAGCTTTGTGCTAAAAACTGAGATGAAACAAGCAAAAATAAAGATCCCCTGGATTACCACCTTTTAATTAATTGGATTTCAAGTGTAATAGCCCACCTGTTCCACTTTGCCTCAGTCTGAACAGGGACTGTCCTGGGATTTTGAAAGATACATTAAAATGTAAAAGAGGACCTTGAAGGCCCAGTCAGTTCTCAGTGTAGCTGAGGCCCTATGTTTTCTGTTTAATGTCTCATGCCATTAAGCAGTTCACAAATTGTAACCATTCAATGTCAAAACCAAATTCAGTTTTCTTTACAACCAGGATGTTCAAAGTTTTGTTGTTGTTGTTAAGATTTTATTCATTACCGGGTAAATTGCTGAGATGTGGCATTGAAACAGAGCCCAAGGTTGTGTATTATTAATGAGGTTGCTGTATTATTTATTTTTTCATTTGTACAAAACCGGCACCAACTATACAAAGTCTTAACGAATAATCCCAGTTTATTTATCACTTATTTGGAACTGAAAGTGACCCCACTGGAAATGTTTGTTACGATCCTTCATTATGTAGAACAACTACACAGTTGCCAGGTAATTAGATACAACTTACTAAAACGGATGCAGTCTAACACAACACACATTCATTAACTAAAACTATCTTCATGAAGGTTTTTGTAGGCACAAGTTTTAGAGAGGTGTTAATTCAACTTGGTGGTTGTTTTGGAGGGTGTACTGTTCTGTGGTGCAGCTGAATGATATTGTGTTACAGTTGCTTGTAATATTTAGTCTACGCTAGTCTACTCTTTGATATATTAGAGGTGCCCAAGTTGACAAGCTTAAATTGCTTGTTTTGTCTGACCAACAAAAACAATGTTTACATCTAAGAACACAATCTAAAAACATAATCTAAGAAAATAAGGATGTTCAACATTTGAGAAACTTTCTTGAATCATTATCTGAAGTGTTGCCGATTGCTTTTTTTGTCAATCATTTAATCAATTATTGTTTCGATACTAGTAGAACCGAAAATAGCAAAACTATGATTATAAAAGTATACATAAGTGTACCAACTTCCTTTGCTGCTGAGTCATGCTTGCAGTACATAATGTGCAAAGTCAGCATGAAACAATTAGTGGATTAATTGCATAGTTAATGGACAGAAAATTGATCTGTAGCTATTTTGATAATCGGTGAATCATTTTTTTCAAGAACATTTACCACATTATGTCTTGAACATATCTTCATCTTATATGATACTTAATTAAATATTTGTGAGTTTTAGATTGTTAGTTGGGTGAAACAAGCAATATGAAGTAGTCAGCATGGGCTCTGGGAAATCGTGATTGACAATTTTTACTAGTTCCCTTAAAAAATTCATCAATTAATAAAGAAAGCTGCAGCCATAGAGCAAAGAATAAAACTGCACACAGGTAACTTGTGAGACAGTGAGTTTTTGTTGTATAGACAGGAAGTTTTCAAAGGTTAAAGGGTCCTAACCTCACCAGTATGGAGTAGCATAAAGTGGCTGAGCTCGGCACTGAAGGAACGTATAATATGAGGGACACGGCTAAAGAGTTCAGTTTTTATCAAACCAAGCAGCCGAGGAGGAGCCAGAGTGCCTGACATCCAGTTGCAGCCACAGCTGTTTTATATGGATAAGACTGTCCCTCTTGAGTCTAAGGGGACACACTCACTACTTCACACATGCGCGCACACACACACCACCCTCTGCTACATGCACTCACCTTGAGAGGCAGGGGTTAGCTCTTATCTGAGGCTGTGATCAGCTGATGTACAGCACCTGGATACTGTGGCCCCACGCAGCCGACCTGATCTATGAGGCAATTATGGTAAAAATGTCTGTCTAAGCATTCCTGGGGTTGAAAGGACTGACCGGGATATTAAACAGATTACATTATACACAAAGTGAAATGTGATGGCAGCAGACCAAGAGAGAAGCCTTTTGTGTTGGTGAGTTCCCTTATAGATGGCTCTCTCTGTCTAGGTTTTTAACCTCTACACACACACAATCACAAGAGTTGCACTTGGCAACTCTCCAAGCCCCAGATTTGTGCGTGCATGTGAAGCATTTAAAGTGTATGTGACATGAATGTGTGTGTGTGCGTGTGCGCGCGCATGTGCATGCACACTTACCCTCATACACTTTGATAGATTGCAGAGTGCTAGCAGGCGTTTCAATGTGTAGGAAGCTTAGCGGGGAGGGCAACTTATCCCAACTCAACAACTTCTTGATTTACTGTTACACAGGATCGAATCAAATCAAAGCCAGGACAAATAAAGGAAATCTCCACAAATCAAGAGAGAGCCAGAAAATAAACTAACAAAACAACAAGACATACAATCAACGGTACAACTGATAAATTCAGTAAAGAACAGTTTATCGCTGACCTTGAACATAGCATAAGAAGTTGAAACGGTTATTTTAACGATTATTTTCATTATTGAAGAATCTCCAGGTAGTTCTTTTTGATTAATGAGTTAATTGTTTTGTTGGTTAAACACCAGAAAATAACAATCTGAATTTCCAAAAGTCCAATGTGATGTTGATTGTTGTGACACAGTGTGGCACAGATTGCTATACCCACAAATATGCAGTTTACTGTAGTGTATAGCTATTCTCACATTTGAGAAGCTGGAACCATCCGATATTTCATGAAAATTTACTTAATAGATTAATCATCTATGAAAATGGTTGCAGATTAATTTTCTGTTGAATTATTTGAATGAACCCTAATCCTATTTGAATAATGAACTCATTGACTAATGATTGCAGCCAAAAATAATATATGATATATAAGCACTCAAAATGTTTGCCACATTACAAGTGTTTAATTGCAGCACAGTGCTACCAAACATAAATCTACCTGTCGATACTTATTGAGATAAGAATCGGTTAAGTACAAAGCAGCTGTATAACCCTTGTTGCAAACATACATGCAGCAACAGTTACTTATATTGTGCTTCACTATGTACAAAAGAGGAAAGGTGAAGAAGATAAAAATGCAGGAGGAGTTGAGGAGTTCCTCCTCAATCGGTTACTGAAAGACATGCAATAAAAATGATGATGTAATCACTTGTTAAACAGAAACTTGGCAGGCCTTTTCACAAATGATCATTACAAGAACAAACACAGCAGTGTCAACAGCAGCAGCAATAATACAAGTGTAATTCTTAGTTATTGATTTAGTCCAGCAAAGAGGACAGTAGCTTTAGCCACTGTAGCTACTATACAAACTATATTGTACTCCACACCACTCAAAACCAAACATAATGGAGGTAAAAAGTCATGCTATGCTATACCAAATTAAACTGCAAGATTAAAGTGAGAAACCAGAGGACTCATATGGCAGGCTCTTACATTAAGCAGCCATAAGCTGTAATTGCGTGTGAAAAAAGTTCTCCATCTTTTCTGCTGAGTGTTCTTTGTTTGGTAGTATTAGAAAATCAAGTATTATTCCCTGGAGAGGCACCAGATAATTCAGTCTCCAAATGCAATATCTTACGTGACATTAGCATTTCATTTTCGTAGCCCTACTGATACGTGACTTTGAGGACAGTATTCCTATTTGAGGGTTAAAAAAATCTTTTAATGCTACATTTGATGTGATTCTGACTAATAATGCTGAAAAGTAGTTAATTTTGTGGTTGAAAAATAAACTTGCCAGAGATTTGTGGTGCACAAACTATGTAACTGAAAGACTGCATCTTAATTATATCAAACATATCTCCAGCCTCTCTGTTCTGATATTTCATAGAACTGGCACATGGCAGATGTATCCTGATATATCTGCAATAAGATAATATTGGATTATACTGATACACATTTTGCAGTTGAGCTCCAGTTATTAATAATACTTTATTATTGGAATGGTACATCCAACCAACCTTAGAAAGAGTACCAGATAATATTAAATACCATGAAAAGGTAGATTAGCTGATGTAACTTTCCTTTTACATCAGTCCTTCATGTCTTCCTTTGTATTTTGTTTAAAGTACATCTATGCACATCACTTATTGAAAAGGTTCAGTTTTGTTCATATCGGGCTTATGCTATATGCCTGTGTGCATAAAATATCAAATGCGGACACATAAATATTTTACCTCATGATGTGAGGGGATAGAGATATGTTCTACCACATGATGAATCCAGCACACAAAGGTTCTTTTTCAGTTTTAAATGCACTGATTGTCCTTGCGGCTCTGCTTGCAATTCATAGGTAGAACAGGTAGAACTGCCTAAGGCCATTACCTTACTCTCATAGCTATTTAAAGCTCAAAGTGTGATACATGTCCCCGCACTGGAGATTGTCGCTGAGCTGTCACAAATTTCGCCGTCTTCAAAATGAATCGATCACAGCCACTGGCATGCAACCAGGACGACTTCCTGCAGAGTGAAATCACCTCAACACAAGCTGGCAAGTGACCAGTTTCATCTCCATTAATTTCATATGAAGAGGTGAGCACTTTGCTGGGTGGTGCATGCTGAGACACGGTAGCTTAAAGTGCACACCCAATCCCATGACATGTTGAAAGGGCAGGGAAAACCTGAAAATCAATTTACTTTATGCAGATGTTAGCCATGTTGGCCGTGCAACAACCAATTCAGTTTGGCCAAAGAAGATTCTGCAAAGCTTCTACAAGTTTTCACCCACTTTAAAATGATCATGGAGTGACATGAGCTACTGCGGTATGTCTGCTGAAGACAGATTTGTTACAGCAGCATCAGTATTTTCTTTCGAAAAAGTTTCTGCCTGAGGAAGGAGGCAGATATTTTCGTACCACCAGTCGGTCAAAGGCTGTTAAGGCAGACTTACCAGTGAACTTAGCAACAGTGAGAATCATTTGCATCATCATCTGAAGAAAAACCTCCAAATGACTGCACAGCAAGTTAGTATGCTCTCCAGGATGTAGGTGTACAAGTTTCCTTGTCATCAAAGATCAAGAGAAGACTTTTGCAGAGGCTTCATCACAACATGAAAATCTCCAAAACAGGAAGGCCGTTAGAGCTCTGGAGCAAAGTTGTATTGTCTGAAACAACCTCCTGGAACGAGGAAAGTGCAGGAAAAAAAGGAACAGCTCAACAGCTCATGACCTAAAGCTGCCACCTCGTCTGTCAGACATGATGGTCGTTCTGTTATGGCTTCAGGATCCACGACTGCCCATGGAACTTCCACACTTGGCATTTATAGATGGCAAACAGGATGAATGCAGGGGTTTACAGGAGCATTCTGTTTGCCCAGATTCAGCCAAATGCATCAAAACTCTTTGAATTGACATTTCCTTACTCAGCAGGATGTGAGCCAAAAGCAATCAAAGGGCTTTAAAGGGTGAGGAGGTGGAATCTCCTATTTACATCCACATTTATATTTTGCCTCATGATGTTTAAGTTATGGGATATGTACCACCAAGTGATGACTGGCCAAATCATTCACCTCATTTTAGTCGGACTGAGCAGCATGCCATCACCACTGAAGATATCGAGTGTCTGATGTCCACAGGTCGAAGACTTCAGGCAGTCATTGAGTGTAAAGTATTTTCCACAATATACTAAATATAATGATTTAGTTTGACTTCATATGTTGTGGATCTGTCCAATTTACTTTTCAACTTTGGACACTGTGTTGAAAGGGCTGCACCTCCCACACAGTGCTTTCTATTTAATTTAAACCTACTTAAACTAAAGCAGAGACATGGCATTTTAATGACGTATCCATTATGTTATGTGAAATTGATTGTGCTGAAACACAGAGTTTGAAGAACAAGTAAAGTTTAACTGTCCAAATGCTTGCGGTTTATCGAGGTCAGATCATTAACAGCAGCGTTAGCATCTCACAACAAGATGATGAAAGCCTGACATTTGTAACCCCAAAACACAAATCTGCTTCCAAGGCCTTTACAATCTGTGAAGCAGAATCCTCTATCTGTAGACCTTCAGTTGGGTAAGGACAAACAAAACCTTTTTATCGGGGAGAAGTTAGGAAGTTGAGGGATAAAGTTGCCATGATGTTAGCAAACAACCTGTTTACACATTCAGCATACGCAGAGCAACATTAACAGACACTAGGAACAATCGTTCTGCCGCCTGACAAAATGTAAAGCCAATATTAAATCTACTTTAAGCTCTTCTTTGGTCCCCACCAGCTCCTGAGAAGAATAGCTTTTTCTTCAGCTACTATTTTGTTCACCAGCTCGTCGCTTATTTTTCTGTCTGCTGTTTGCTTCTAGGCAGGTAGGACGCAGTGGGTTAATCTGAGTTTTTGGCTGAGAAACCCAGCAGAACTCACTCTGGGTTCACCATTTAAGGCCCTTTCACATTACATAGCCTATAGTTTTTTAATTCATTGCCAATATAACAAAAAAAAATAGTGTCTCTTTAAATCAAATGAAGGGCTGCAGTTGAATCTTTACCTGTCTTATATTTGGCATATTCATTTGACTTGCATTAAAGTTCCGGTTGATAAAAAGTTTCTGAGTGAAACTTGTAGAGTAATTTTCAGCTCTGAATTCACGGACCTGCATGACAAATGAGATCGTATCAGAACAGCAGATATCACCAGTGGTTTCTTCAATGCTTCAATAGTTTGCCTCTGAATGTGTCTTGACATTTTGCAGGCTCCTTCATGACCAGTGCACAGTGAGGATGTGATGCCAGATTAACCTAGATCATTTGGGATCATTACAAAGTATCACAGTATACGGAGAATCCATTGCTCATCCTCTTCCTCCCATAACTCAGAGAAAATCACTGAGCTGCACAAAATCTTTCATCCTGAAAAACTCCTTGATTAATAAGTGCCTTCAGCATTTCTCTGAACCAGGCTATTCAGTTCAAACACGGCTATTACTGTTGATTAGATTTCAAAAATGAAAACGTGCCACATATGAGAATGTGCTTCTTTTTGGGGTAATTTTAGCTTTGGTTTTAGGGTATGGCCTATTATAATGATGCATGCATGCATGCATGCATGCTTGCGTGCTTGGGTTCCAATGGCAATGTATTTGGGAGACATGACCGGGGGATTATGATAATGGATAAAGATCTCTGCACCATTCTTAAAGGGCATTTGTGCGATGTGTGGGAGGGAGGGGGGTTGTTGGGGAGAGACCAGTGGGAGGATGATCAGGGGAAATATTACACACACGACAGGCATTGCATCTGTTTCGAGGTCAATGATGCTGAAAGAATGAATGAATGGTTGGACTGGATCGATGACTGTGGTCAATATTGGTGATGAACCAGAAATGGGATGTGATTGTATTGAAGGTGATGGATACGATATGATTTGATTATTCAGTGCATCATAAGTAATCAATACTTGTCCATGGCTTTGCCCTCCATAAGAATTTATTCTAACCTTTGTTGATGTCCCTATCAGTGATGTCAACACACTTTTTGCTCTTGATTTCTGATTGGAAAACCCTCTCTGTGACATCATTGACTGGGGAGTGACCATTAATTCAGCATGCTTCAAATATTAATTTGCGAGGCCAGTGTAGAGTGACTATGATTCAGTGAGTTTGTGTGTTTATATCATAACCATGGAGGATACCTTTCTCATTGGCAGACTGTTATCTGTTATATTGTGTAATAACATAATAGTTTCCATCAATAGTAAAATCACTGGTCAAAGTCAGTCTATTTGTGGGATCATAATAGACAAATCGGAACATATTGTTGGCTCAAAACGGTCTCTGTCACCACTTGCTGAAAGCTTTCAACAGGAGCTTGTTGTACTGAGCAACTCAACCTAGAAAATAACTGCCCGTGTATGATTCAATTGAAAACTAAGAGTCAGTCCTCCCTATAAGTGCAATTAACACATGCATTTTGAGTAGTGAGATGATGGTGAAAGGACCGAGGGGAGATTTGCCTTCTTCTGTCAACGACAGACCACACCAAGGGGAATCTCTTTATTTAACTAGAGAATTTTATAGAAACACCACAATTACATTGTCTAATGAGCCATTGCAGAGACAATTAAACTCCCTGTGCATGTCTGGAATTGTATATCTCCATCTGTGCTTGTATATGGAGGAAGAGTTCAGAGGTGCACATATGTGTCTCTTGCTGCACAAATTGAATTTACATACATGTATTATGCATCTGCTCATTTTAGACTGTTTGCATTCAAAGATGTGTTTTTTTAATTTTTTTTTTTTTGAGTGTGTGAGCGTATGTGCGCTTGCATGCAGTGTACCTATATTTGAGCGCTGTGCACGTCATGTTTGCTTCATTGCTTTAAATAATTCATTAGATGGAGGCATTGCTGCTCTGCTTTGAAGAAACATCCTCTTCACTTCTGCAATGTAACAGCATTTACATGTATAACACGTCAACACTGATCGCAGCTTTGCTTAACATAACAGCATGTCACACCAGGAGAAGACAAAATGTGTCTGTCCTAATGAGAGATGACAAACAACATGCTTTTTTATTCCTTTATAGGAAACCTTTGCTGTGTAAAAAAATTAAATTTCTGCTGAATCCCCACTGGGAGGGCAGGGGCTTCCTCGATATTTCCGGCTTATTTAATAATAAAATTCTATGTGTTGTCTTCGAAAGGATGTGAATTGGAAAGTCACTTTGCCACACTGATTTTTACTCTGAGGCAGTCATAATACAGAATGCTTTGAGATGTTTATTTATTGTTTCTGAACAATCCAGATCAATGTGTATGCAATGAGAAACACCAGCCGAGGTCACGCGGGGTACAATTATTTAAATCATAATCCACAGTTTACATCGTTTGTCTGACTGACTATTGTTGGCTCCCAATCTCATTGTCTCCAAACTGAATCCGTCTGTCTGTACAAGCAAATGGCTTCTTATTGTGATGAATAGAAAAGGAAATTGTTAGCCCTGGAAGCAGAATTGATAGCGCTATGATTATCCATCCAAGCACCATGTGTTATTTTTCAGACGTATATTAGCATGAGTGGCCTGATGTAAAAACATCTGGCGTTTGCTTGTTTTTGGCTGGAGAGCTACAGTCTCAATGGAAATCTGCGGTAATATGCAACATATCCCAAATAGAAGTGTACTATACGAGTAGGAATGGCATCGTCTAACACGCACAAGCACCTGCCGTAAGGACGGGGGAGGGAGGGAGGGAGGGAGCTAATGAAGGACAAAAAAGCAGAGAGGACAGGAAGCAAAATGGTGCAGACATCTGTTAGCCATCTGAGGTGACAGGCTGGGCATGGTGAAGCTTTATACATTAAACTGGCTTCTGTATGTAGCTCACAAAACTCCAGTCAACATCAATCAACTGCAAGTAATTTCACAGAAAAATACTTTTTTATATTGGAAAGTTTTCTGTGTACATGCTTTTCTTGCTTCAAAACATCAAATTGAAACAATTTAATCTCCTCTAAATTCAATTATTTCTCGTTGAGTTTTCATCCAAGGATCTTTTAGGCCAGTTGTGAATTGTTGAATTTTCCCCATTATTGTAAAAAAGCTAAAGTGCTTTCTTTAAGTGGAAAAAATGAAATAATAATTGTGTGATAAATAGAAAAAGAAATGTTTTTGTCATTCTCTGCCTTAAGCATGATTTCACTTTCATTGCACAGTAGCTGAAAATCATCACACTTTTGTTCTTTTTTTTTTTTTTTTCTTCTTCTTTTTGCCAATACAGAAGATGTGAACAGTGCACACACTTTAGCACCGAGCCTCCCAGCAGTCCCTGCTCCTGCCTAAGCACTCACACCGCTTTTATTTTGGCATGGCTGACCACTGGGGGATTGAGAGCGAGACAGGATCACCTTTTATCCAGTGTTTCTCTCTAAAACACCTTTCACTTTCTATTTTCTGGATGACCAGCCTGGACTGTGTTGCCTCACAGGATAAGCATGTCTCTCGGGCAGCGCGCTCCTGTCTGTCCCCCGACTGCCACCTCTCGCTCTCTTTGTGTTCCTGTCTGTCTATAGGTCTCTCTACCTCTGTCTTTCTCATAGATGTAAGTAAATCTTTCAAGCAAACAATGTGCTTGTGTATTTACCTGTCTTTTATGCGTGTGTGTTTTTTCTATGTGTGTACAGAAGTTACATGCATAAATTGATTGTGCGTGTGTGTGTTTATTGTGCTATACCTCTCTCTGTTCTGGCTCAGTGTGTTTTGCTATGGCATATGGATCTCTGGTTTTATTACTGTGCACAAATCTACTCCCAGTATTAAACTTTTACACGTTGGGTAAACACACAATTTCCAATGCTCTGTGGCTGTCCAGACAAGTTGAATTTTTCCTATTAAATTTCAATTCTGGGATTTCACACTCCAGTCTGTTCGGCACGCGGCTTTCCCCACTGAAAAGCAAAAGACCGTTTTATCCAGATATTCATTTTTCAGTTGAATAATCGGTAGTTTGCTTGTTTGGACTATGCTATCAAAATAGCAATTGCAATAATAGGCACAATATCTCTCACTAACACACAAGACGCATTCCCGCCATAAATTCACAGATGTTTGCCTGCATTTTCTCACGCTGCAGAAAATATTTCTATTCCCTGGGTCTGGTTTCCTTTCCTCTAATTTAAAATGAGGTACCATTGGCACAGCTGCTGGCTTTAGATTATACAGCATATTTTCTGTAAAGAACAAGCTTTCAAAGTTGAAGAATAGCTGGGTGACACTGTGAGGAGCAGAAATAATCAGTTTTGTGTCCTACATGATATTGAGCTTGTATCAGTGTCTGAGAATTTAACCTGCTTTTTTATGATGTCTGCAGACTGTGTTACCTTCGTACAGTGCTGCAAGTGGATGTGGAGATGTGGATCAGGGATGTTTGCTGTGCTCATCATTCATCAACTTGCCATGTAAAACTAATTGAATTAAATTGAATTTTTAAGTGTTGTATGCCCATGGTTAATTTATATGAACAACGAGGGCTGTAGATAATGATTTTTTTGATTTATCTGCTGATTATTTAAGTGACTTGAATGACTCAAAAATTCTTTGGTCAGAAAACAGCATAGTTAACAACATTGCATTGCTTACTTAGTCCGACTCACAGCCAAAAACCCAAACGTTACTTTAGTAAACATTTAGTTCACCACCATCTAAGCTAAAAAAAAAACTGAATGCTTGGCTTTTTTGCTTAAAAAATAAATAAGAAATATTTGCTGAAAATGATAAAAAAAAATAACAGATTGATATACTGTCTATCAACTAAAGCTGCAAAAGTTAGTCAGTTCACTTGATTAAAAAAAGCAAAAATGCTAAACATTCACTTGTTCCACCTCCACAAAATAAATTATGTTTCTCCTTACATGATATAATATGTTAAGATATCATGTGATATGATGATGTGATAGTAAACTGGATATCTCTTGACTGTGGATTGTTGGTCGGATAAAACAAGCAACCTTCAGCCGTGGGAAAGCATTTGTCATCACTTCCATTTATTACACAAAAAAATGGATTGATGATAATAATTTTTAATTAATTAATTTAATTAAAATATAGTGATATTAATTAAATATTTTCAACAAAAAGAAGATTTTTCTAAAATATTTTTATATATAATTTATATGAAGCAGCTCATGAGGAGACAGGTTTGTCTCGCCACCTGTTTGAAAAAGACTTCCTGTTAGAGACACCAGAAGCCTCCAGGATCTCAGTTGATGGCGATGTGAGAATCTCTCTGTAGCCATTGCCCCTGTGGCCTTGGCTGATAACACAGAATTTTACATAAAAATACTCTGCTCCAGCAACAACGCCAGCAGTGATTAAGTCTCTCTTCTTCACACAACCTGTCATTTCCCTCCCTCTATTGCTCTATCATCTGTTTCCTATCATCACACATCATCCTATCTGGCTTTGTCCTTACCTGCCATACAGCTGTACACCTGGGACCCACTTTAGCACCCTCCATTCATCATCTTCTCACCTCACTTCATAATTTCCTCTCTGTCACACACAGGTCTGTTGCTCCACTCTCCGGTGAATTCTGATTCAGCATCTGAATGGCTTTCTCTGCATGTGAAGGTGGACGTTTGCAGGTGTTAAAGAAGTTATAGATGTTAGTACAGAGCAGACAGTTCAGATACAGGGTGTGTATTTTAATCAGTGTACACTCCTGTACCTCTCCTCACAGGAATGACAGAAATATAAGTAATCTCACTTTTTAAAATTTTGATAAGAGGCTCCTCAGTCTTTCCCCAAGCTTCTTTGGTAGGATATTTAGCATTTAATTTTCTGTAGGGCTGCAACTAATTATTAGTTTATTATGTTCTCGATTTAACTGATTAAACATTAATCGGTTGATGAAACACCAGAATACTGTGAAAAATGCTAATTACAGTGGGCAGAAATGCAGACTTTTGGAAACAATAACGCTGGCACCCAAGGTCGCTCCCTGATTGTGTCTCATCAGACACGACGCAGCCTTCCCTGGTTTGTTTTACGCCGCCATGACCGCCTTATACTCGTATTACTCTCAGTAACGTTCCAAGCTTTTGCCATCGTTGTTCCTCATTTGTAGTATTTTCTGCAACTAAGCAATCGACTCTAGAGAACACAATCTGCTTCCTGTGTACATGTGAAAATGTGTACACAGATGTATTGGTGTGGATGTGTGGTAACAGTTAATCAGTTAAAATAGTTGTGTATTCATTTTCTGTCTGTCTGTCTTGTCTGCACCATAAACAGAAACATTCTCTCATAGTTATCTTTGCATTGTTTTTGATAAACTCCATTCACACTGACTTTTGATGTTTCATTTAATTAGACACATATATTTAAGTAGAGTTTTAAAATTCTCTATCTTTGAGTCATATATCCGATGAGCACGGTGTTTCAGCGCTGTGGCCTTACAGCCGAAAGATTACAGACTTGACAGTTTGGTGAAGTGTACATTGCCTCTCTGTGTTCTCCTGGTTTTCACCCACAGTGAGATAGATAGGACTTTGACAAAGACGGAGTGTCATGGAGCGTTTGGCATTAGCACTGGTCTGCTGCTGTGCCTTGAGGAGAAACTCCTGCAGTTATTAAACAGAAGTAGGAAAAGTCACCTGCAGTGCCTGGTGAGATTCGTACTGGAAACTAGAAAATGTCATGTGGGGGGTTGAGTTTATGCAGAAAATGTTTAGATATTCTAACAATACAGTACACACAGGAGACAGGGCCTGTGCGTCAGTCTTTCATCTATTGATTTGGTTGTGAGAAATTTAAACCACCTCCTTTTTAAACAGGATGGAATGTCTCTCTGAAATGTTTTGCCCTTTTAAGCAGTTATTGACGGCAGTCTCGAAGTCTACGAAAACAATGGACTTGTAGCTGACATATCACTTTGCTGAACATTTCTTGTTATTGAAAATATGAAGGGAATAGCCGCAGAGATAAATTCTTTCAGACAATCAGCTGTCACATTGTCAACCACCATAGTAAATGATCCAGTGGTGGGTTAGTCAGTGGTGCCTTTGCAGTCATTAGACTTTTCCCTAATCCTTTTTTCCCCCTCCTTTTCATGATTCCATCACCTGTAATTCTTACACAAGCCCCACAGATTGAGACTAAACGAGGGCCGACTTTGACCTAACAGGGTTCAGCCTGGCCTGTCATGGTCAGATGGCCAGCTGGTCTGAACCCTCTAATTGCTTTGGCTAACATAATTGTTTACAACAGACAGGCACACAGGAAATGAAATACAGTTCATTAATGATGATAATAACAACAGCATTTATTATCGTCCTTTCAGAACAAGAAGTGAACTGTACTACATAACCTACTTGGTTTACATCCAAAGAGACAGAGATGAAAAGCATTGAGAGAGGATAGGGCTTCACACACACACACACACACACACACACACACACACACACACACACACAATCAAGCTGCTGGAGAATCTGAGAATCCAGCATCTTGTTTGTCCTTGTCAGACTGACCTGCTGTGTTGGCTGAAGAAAACAAGCGAATTGATGGTGTTGTGGACGGTGTAAAAGACAGGCGGGATGGATGACTGAAAAATGGATGTGAGAGGTGAGGAGGAGGAGGAGGAAGAGACACGACTGAACGCTTCAACTAAAAAGAAAAACAATTGCTGAAGGTTGGGAAATACTGTACAATATATACTCATGTTAAGACAACTGTTGTTTATGATATATAAATGAACATTGCTTGAAAATACATCACATTACCATACACAAGCCTTCTGACATACGTAAATCCTTCTTTAAAATAACTTTCAACTTAAAATCAACGGGGGGGGGGCAGAGAAAAACTAAAACATATTTTACATAATAATGTATCAAATGACAATATGACACTGTGAAAGGGGTTTGTACAGATGACCCTACAGAGAATTATCACCTGAATCCGCAGCTGTCTTTGGCTTTACGAAGCTTTTACCAAGTGTCAGCTGCACGGCTTTTCTGTTTTGGCTACGTCATCATCATTTTTCGGTCGCAGCAGTCAGCTGTTTTCAGCAAGTATAAAGCTCTAAAAACCCACTGAACACCACCTTATCCGCATCAAGCTGCAGACAGACACAGTTAGAGACCAGACTGGTGAACATACTGGGGCGTTTGTCATAACCAGATATTTCCTTCAGGTGGTGATTGAAACCAAAAACGGAGCTAAAACAGAGAGTGAATATTGGATTTCACAGACAGAAACACGACTCCAAATGAATGATAGTGTTCTTCTGTACCTTCTGGATGTGTGCGCAAGGAACTGTTTGCGAATTAGCTCATCATATCCGCTTAAAAGGTGATTATGTGTCAACTTGCTTCTGCTGGTTTAAACCCTAGTCGGTCTCAGTGATGGAAACATATATTTGATAATTTTTATCCTGGACATTGATTGAGCGTTTTTATTACCTCATAATTGTTATTCATTTTAAGAAGCTTGACTACTGTGAGAAGTTTAGATTCTGAGGGAAAACCTTTTTATTCATTTCTCAAGGATAGGAAAAAAAAAAAACTTAACATCTTTAAATTTAACAATGCAAAAAAAATACACGAGTGGAGCTTCAAGCACTGTCCTTCAGTCCACTCAATCAAAGAATATCACTTTCTTTCCCCTGTAAAAACCCACAATGGATGACATTACACATTAGAAATGTCATCTCTGGTGTGCTTTGACATTACATTTTCATTATTTAAAATAGCCTGGCATTGAACAAACTTTTTCTCTTATTCAAGAAAACTTTCATACGATGAACTTTTGTTCAGTAAAGTCACACCATTTTTAAAAGTTGTGCCTCCCACAGTAGTAACAAGATATTCATGACTTTGAGGATAGAGCAGTCAAAAAAATATAGAAATTTTGAGTGGTAGGTTCACGTTTATATAAAAGTCACTACAGGGGTCTTAAAAAGTCACCAAGCGATGTTCTCTAGCAGGTGGCAGCAACTCACATCCTGCCACTGACTGTTAAGTAAATGCTGATGCTTATTTTCCTCTCCTGGATTTATGTTATTCTGGTTATTATAAATTGTCAGCTGTAACTAACTTCTCACTCTCTGCTTTGCTTCAATAGAAATTAGGCACTATTTTCTTTTTGGCCACATCCCACCCGCAGGCCTTCACATAAAAAAGAGCCAGCAGTTTGAAAAAAAAAAGAGAAGTAGTGAAAGTGAAAGTGAACATAAGCAGACCACAGATTGTTTCTGTTAATGATGAAGCCAAAAGGGTTGTGTTCGAGGCAGGGGGTAAAACTGGCATCCATACTGCTGACATGAACCTTGGCAGGACACTGAAGGCCTCGCCTCAGTCTGGTCCTCG
This sequence comes from Seriola lalandi dorsalis, assembly GCF_002814215.2. Lineage (NCBI taxonomy): Eukaryota > Metazoa > Chordata > Actinopteri > Carangiformes > Carangidae > Seriola > Seriola lalandi. The sequence goes on along the minus strand of NW_019525453.1, from coordinate 6,631,451 downwards.
GGTTCAGCTGCATCTGGATGGTAGCCATGAACAACTGAGGGAGAGAGGGAGACAGGGACAGTCCTGAAGGAAAAAGCCCTAAAGTATGAGGCTGGTGATATTGTATATTTTGCTTATTGTTGACAACAAGTATCGTTTGTGTATCCAAAGCTTGATATAGCTTATTCCTCTTTGCCAAAGAGCTCCACTGTTGAGGTGATATGTTGCTTTATTATTATTAACATGCACTGTAGTTTATTCTGAGTTAATCCCACAAACACCATTCTGCTGCTGTAAACACGTACTAAGATATGTATTAGTCCATGGCTGAAAATGTTAGAAATATTCTTTTCTTTATTAAGCGAGCTGGACCCTTGACACCGGGCCGGACCCATCTATATATGTTCCCCAGTAGGTCTCTGGTGGATCTCCGGCTGTTCTATGATGGATACAGTATTAGTATTGTGGTGGATTTCTTATGAATAATTGACGGATCATTTAACAGATAGTTATGAACAGATGCCCCCTCGCCCCAACCCTTGTATCTGTGTTGGATCTGGTGATGTGAACACTTGACACTGAGTGCTGGAGACACAGAGGGAAAGATGATATATCAAAATTCTGAATTACCAATTCTGTGTGCTAGAATTTACATTCACATACAGCTAACCTGCAGCAGCAAATATGGTTAGAAGGAAACGTAAAGCCGACCAGATTATATTTACCATTAACATAGTAAGGAAATGTTGTAAAGCACAGAAATGTTGGTACGAAACGTATTGGTAAGATCTTCTTTGAGATTATCCAATCAAAGAAGGCACAGGCAGCATTCGGTTAATGTTAGGGAAAGATCGTGGCCTGGTTTAATATAGAAAAAGTCTACGGTGACTTGAGACCCAGTGTGTTTATTTACATTTAACCAAAACCACAGTTTTTCCTCTAACTATAACAAAAATGCTTTTGTCACTAAACCTAACCACAGATGGGAGTCTGGATATGAACCCCGGTCTCTGCAGTCAAAGTCCTGCACTTAGAGAGCTCAGTAACCTCCCTGCAACCCTGGTGCGGTAGATAAATGTAGCACTTCATTTACTCTTGTTGTCTTTCTCACCTCTACATATTTCAGAAAACAATTTAGTACCGTGTAAATGTAAATGGCCTTTTCATGTGATTTGTTTACAATAAGAAAACAACTGAATGAACCCAGCCTTATTTCTTGGCACTGTAGTTAATCTGTGTGGGATTAAATGGAAGGCTTCCTGAACCAACTGCAATTTAACTGAATAAAAAAAAAAGTGTGTTGACCGGGCTGTTACAATATAAAATTACTGTCATCATCACCACCAGCGACCTCCTCTAACATCCCTTGTTCCCTGCAAGATGTTTGCAGTTTGCAAATAGCTTCAGGATCAGAACCACATTACCTTGTGAAACACAAAGAAATTCACAAAGCTATATGGTGTTGACACCGGGTTCAGTGCCAGCAGGGCTCCTAGACTTCAGATGAACCTGCTGGTGCATCTCTGGCTGTGAAATCTGTGTAATCTTTTAAATCACTTCTTAAACCCCACTGGAATAGAAAAACATTCAGGTAATGATCTTCAATTAATTGTCCAAGACTCTCCTTTTTATCTTTTTTGCTTTGATGTATCTTTGCCTTCCTTTCTTGTTCTGTTCTTGCCTTTACCGTTGATCTTATGTTTTTGTTTTTCTTTAAATTATTCATTCATATTTAGAGTTGTGAGCACTGTTGGTACCGTCACAGATCTGCCAAATACAACCTACACGCAGCATAAATACAAACAAACCTCTACAAACTTCAGATAACTTTATTTTTCCCTGAAGGAGGTCGCTGTGTGTAGTGCTGACCGCCTCCAAAAACATTCAACAGGCAATACAGAAGCTAAGAATAGCATACAAAGTCATAAATACTTATAAATGCAGCATAAAACAAGAGCACAGCAAGCGCCTGTGTGTATGTTTGGTTTTGAGCTGGACAGAGCTTGGAAAAGAAATCCCTTGTAAGTGACAAATATACTCCCAAAAGCAATTATAACTGTTACCACTATTGCATAAGTTTCATAAATTTTAACATTGGGCTTGTGACTTGAGGTTGAATCAAATGATTCCAGATCTGCATCTTTTCTCCCCTCTGCAAAACAAAACAAAGAAAACACAAAAAACATTCTCTTCAGCAGTTAGCATGATTCATCGAGAACATGTGTTTGATGCAAACTGACAGGAAGCTAAGTGGCTACATTTTCCTGTTCAGCGATTAGCTGGCAAGCAAATGCAAAACAACATAATGTTGTGCATACACAGAAACTAGATTGCCTTATTAGCAGCTGATTTGTGATCTGTGATTCTCTACATAAACACACATATTCCTCATTAAAATTGTTTTGATAAGGTCACTTATGAAAAAGCTAATTAGCAAGAGGAGAATCTTGAAGACTGCTGATGAAACTGTAAACATGTTGTAGAGCGTTTAAATATAGGCATATGTGCAATGCACACACATGCCATATAATGCAAATTGATTAAAAATAATTATCATCTTGTATGATGCGTCAAGGTCTAATGAAAGTTGATGTCACTGTGTACACTGTCTCACTAACAGAGGTCATACAGGACAATGTGATGGGCTTTGATTAAACAATGATCAGCTTCATAATAATGAATTTAAAACACTCATTCTGCCGTTGTAGCAGGGAAGGGGTTGAAACTTATCACATCACAAAGACTTGACATTAGATTTGTATTCAAGATGAGTGAGTCATGAACAAGAAGTGCCTGTCAAAACTGGATTTTATACATTTTAGAGTAGATACTAAAACTTTTTGGAAGAGCTTGATAGACATATCGTAACGTTTCAAAACGCAGAGAAAGGCAGCGGTACGTCCTGTAATGACATTCAGGCAAGACTGATCGATCCAATAAACAAGACTGCAACTTGTAAAGAATGCATCATCAAAATGATCCAGAAATAGAAAGCTCACTTTCAGCTCAGATGCTGCATTATTGTAGGAAGCATTTACATGACTCATAGTCAGATAAGTGAGTGAGGCGCTCAGTAAGGGGAAGGTTGCAGGGTTTACAGAGGAAGAAGAGGAAATCAGATATGCTGGTGTGGTTATGAGGTTTGTGTTGTGAGACAGATTATTTTTTTTATTGTTTTTGATTTCTGAGCTTTTTTCGTAATGCAGGATGTCGTATTAATGTGTTGTGGATGTGGGTTTCAGATTACATCACATTTTATTAGATATTTGAACAAGTAAAAAAACGACATGCACTGTAATTCTTTTAATACTATAAGATCAGAGCCTTGACTCGGCTTCACTTTTTCTCATGGATTTAGCTCCAACTAATTTTCTAGTGCTGGCTGCTGAACAGCTTCACTACATTAGCCTGTGGCCACACTGAGATACTGAGAGGCAGCTTTTCTTGTTTACATCCTCTTTATTCCAAGCACAAACTGGAGCAGCACTTGAACCATTCCAATTACAAAGTTCCTGGTTTGACTGTTGCTGCTTCTGCACTGGCCTGTTTGAGGCATAATAATGCTGTGCATCAGAGCGGCTGGGGTTAACAAAAGGTTAATTTCACAATGATTGTAACTAGGTCAGTGTGCATTCTCTTTTAAAGTCAAGTTTTCAAGTGGCAGCCTGCAACATAAAGCTATATACAATACAATGCATGCATGTATATAAATGTGGATAGGACTCATTCAGTCACAATAATCCCGCTCCTGGAGCAGAATTATATGTTCCTCAACAAACCAGCTGTTCATACTTACTGCGACACTGTCTCCCAGTCGAAACGCTTGGGTCATCAGTACCACTGAAGTGATGTCTATCTGCAGGGAGGAAAATAACGACTCTCCAGTCATCATGTTTTGGTAGCCAAGTCGAAAAGCATGTTTTTACATGTGAGACACACAAGAGCCTGTTTAACCTGAGTCAATACAATGGGACAGTGAGTAGGGCCAGATGTGATGGACTGCATCTTATTTGAGTGCAGAAATCAGACTTATGATCTTGGTTACAGTTGCTAACAAAAACAAAGCAACCAGATGTCCCATGGATATTATTAATGTCTATAGATTATTAACACTGATTTAACACAGCTTGAAGTAACAATTAATACAGGTTTTAGATGTTAATAGTGGTGGTGTTCCAGTTGCATTTAATGCATTAAATAAAAATACTTACAGAACACAAATATAATAAATATAACATTTTAAGGCAGTAGCTATATTTTTTAATGAGATGTATTTTGACTTAAAAGTATGTGTTTATGTATGTGTATATGTATGTGTGTGTATATATATATGTACACACATTGTATGTAACTGTTGTGTGCAAAGTAGTTGTTGCAGGCTTTGGTAAAATAATGTGAAGTAGGAATAAATGCTAAATGAGGCTAAACAAAGGGAAGAAAAAGTACAAAGGAGACCAGGAAAAAAACCCCAAAAAAACAATACAGCTGAGAAAGAAGAGTACAAAAGGACAGTCAGAGAAGAACAAGAGCTGAGAGACAATGCAAGATAAAAGAATAAAAGGCATAAAGGACACATGAAAGGAAAAAGGCAGCGAGCCAGTGGAGATAGGGCAAAGCGTATGAGCATTCATCCCGTGGAAAAGTTGCTGTGCTTGCGGTGGTTGTGCTGAAGGCTAAGCCAACATGCCCAGCAGTGATGAATTGGTCCTGTCAGGATAAGCCAAACAAACAGAGATCTGTACAGTGTATGACAACCTCCTCTAGGCGCTGCAGTGAACAATGACATTTCCCTACTCGCTGCGTAACAATGGCTCCAGAGATCTGGCAGGACACATATGCTGGAGGTATACAGATGTTTGTTTTTTTTTTAGTATGGATATGCATTAAGGAGACATATCTTAGTGATGTAGTAGGGGCTCTGAAATAAATAAATAAAAATAAATAAATAAAAAAAAAATGCCACACGGCTTTTGGAAAATAACAATGTTTATTAAAGCTGCAACATACAAATGACTTAGACCACTAGAGGGCAGGAAGGAGACTTAAAAATTAAAGCACAGCACTGAGGCTTTGAAACCTTATCACTTGAACGATGGCTAATGTTTTAACAAGCAGTCGCTAAATGTTATTCTCACATCCAGCAGAAACAGCCACATGGGCGTCCCATTGCAGCCATCTCACTTCTGCTTGAAAATCCAGTATTTACAGATGTTTTAGCACTGAGGCAAAACAACTTGTTTGTTGCTAGATGGTACAGCTGTGTACCTAGTGTAGCAAATCCACTTACTTAAATATTTACCTCTAAATATTGCTATTAAAGACTTGTGACCATGATATGCACTTGCCTGCTCCGGTGGATGAGACACTATAGTTTTTGGCTGACATAGTCCAATACAGTGTACCGGTGATAAGCTAGCTCTATTTGTTTTATTGTCCAGACCTATTGTACAACTGTGGAACATTTTCAGCGTCATTTTCTTCCAGCCCAACACCACTTTGAATCATGTTTACATCTTTGCATTGGCCGAATCCACGGGGCAGCTCTATGTACTGCAGTTGTGTTGTGTGGACGTCAGGGTGAAGCACGATCAGCTGTGAAGTGTGAGTTCGTGTCTCAAACAACATAAGTTGCAAAAGTCTCCAAATGCATGTTCTAGCAGTGATTCCAGTGCTAATGATCTACAGCCACACAATGACGCCTGTTTATCCTATAGCCTCATTAGTCGTTATTTGTGTATGACTAATTCATATTCTGGACCCACATTATAGCACTCTTGTGCGTATTTGACGTATGTATTAGTGTAGAGTTGTCCGCTACAGTTAAATCAGTGGAAGATGTTTGATATTTACAGCTGGGCTCAGTGTGCGGTCATGTTGTCTTGCATGGCTCAGCCTTTTAAAGACAGCAGGTTGCAACTGAGGCAATTAGCAACCAGGTGGCTTTGGCAACATGTGCACAGAAAGCAGCGTCACAGTAGATGGACACAGTGGCACAGGAATGTAGAGGAAGCTCTTACAGTCAGATGGCTTAATACATGTCCAGTTATCACACATTATGAAGCCAGTTTACATTGCTGTTAACATTGTTTACACTGAATACACTACGGTATATCAGGGCTGCATCATGATGAAATATTTAAGGAACTGATTGTTTGATCTGACTTGTTTGATCTGCAGAAACTCAAAAACAAAAGTCTTCAAAAGTCGGGTTTTATCTGACCAACGCTCCAAACTGTACAACTTGATTTAAAATTAGATAAAAGAAACAAAAACTTGCAAATAGTCACATTTAAGAAGCTTGAATTTGTAAATATTTGGCTTTTTTTTCCATTGATGAAACATTAGAAGTGATTATCAAAATGGTTGCAAATTAATTCTCTGTAGTTACTTTGAAGTTTATTAGGAATGCTCCTGTGATTGATTGGGTGTTGGATGTAGAGCTTTTGAATAAACTTGAGTCTTTTACCTCATCTCTTCTTCTAATCAAATATTCTACGTGCTGAGTTGTGTCTGATGGAGACTGTCTGATTGTTTTTTCGGATTTATATCAGTCTGCATGAGTTCCTCGATTTTCGTTTTCGAATTTAGAAGCTGTTTGCATCCGTCCAGCTCCGTCTGTCTGTCACGCTGTCTCGAGGACGGATCGCCACTGTCGCTTGAATAGCTGTGGCTCAAGTGATGCAGCGAGCAGCAGCCTTTGATTGTCACTGTGCTGATTTGTTATCGAGTAAGGATGACGTTGATCACAGTTTGTGTGCAGCACTCTGAAATGAAATCTGGGATATTGTGCTCCACAGAATGTTTTACTTTCTCACATCATCCATTGTTCCCTTAAAGATGCAGTCAAATTGTCCCTGTACTCTCTCGGTGCACTCTGGCAGAAGGATTTAAAGAGCACTTCAGCAAAATCATGAGATGCAAGAGAAAAAGGTAAGAAAAAAAAAAAAATCACAAGTCAGAGCTTCTTTGCTGACAGAGATGGCCTGTTGCACAATGCAGAGTGTCTGTGCTAAAATCCTCAGGGAGTCCAAAATTTGCCGGAACAGCTGAACCAGCTCAATCCATTTATCATGGTCGGCGCCCACTAGGCCTCGAGTTGAAGTTCACCTCACATAAGTGTCCATGACAATCTTCTGCCACATAATTCATCCAACAGCAGTGAAAAAGGACTGCAAGATTCACAAAAACACACTTGTCTTGTCATCTTTAATATTTGATGCTTGTTGGACGCCACAAGATTCAAGGTGTGTGAATAACAATGTACAAGAAGAGCCTAAGGGACTGATTATTTTTCAGACTCCCCGGTGGCATAATGTCAGCAACCCAGCGCATCAGTGCGGGAAAGTAGAAGGAAAAGTGTTTCAAGTAACGAAGCAGGAGTGACGGGGTTGGGAAAAGGTTGCGGCTGCAGCAGATGTCCACATAGAGCGACAGAGGAACGGAGCCCAGACAGATGCAGCGTGGCAGACAGACACAAACAGATGAAAACAAACAACGCTCTATGGTGAAGCAGGCCGGTGGGGAGATGGGGGCAGCGTTTGGTTGGGGATCCTGGAGAAATGTCAAGTTAAGCATACATCAGTGGAGGCAAGGCGGGGCTGTCAGGCAGCATTAATGCAACACACTTGATGTTTTAGTAATGAGGACATGCTGTACACAGTGGCAGCAAAGATGCAGGGCCCAAACAAGTGCTGGCGAGGCATGGACGATCAACCAGAGAATCAGACTAGCACAGGGAATCAGAGGCAGAAACAAACAGGCAGGATGACTGGGAGGAAAAAAACAAAAAACAAACAGCAAGTCAAATGGTCACAGACAGTCAAACAACGGAGGCGTGCAAAGACTGTCTGCTCAGGAGAATATGTGATATTTACAAGATGTCACACCATTTTATTGGCAATATCAGTGTCATTAATATTTAACTTGGCAACTTTATGTATCGGCATCATGCTTGAAAAGTCCCAAGATGTTTTTTTATTTTATTTTTTATTCTAAAAGTCTCTACTCAAGATCCAGGAACTTCAGCATGAGGTTTCCTCTAGTGATTGATGCCAGCCAAACAACCACTTACTGACCTCCGTTTGACTGTCTGCTTCTATAACTGATCATTGATTGATTGATCTTCATTTTGGTCATATGTCATAGGTCATAGGTTATAGTAATTTCTAAAAAGGGTTTTCAAAGCTTATCAACTCTGTCTCCAAAAAATGACTTATGTACATCAAACAAAATATGTTTTGAAAGACTCATCATGCTGACAGGATGATGTCTAATAATTCCCAAAAGTTGTGACTGTAGCCGGGTTTCCATTGTAATTTTGCACAAAATAGAGGAGATTTTTATTTATTTATTTATTTATTTTTACAGAAGTTGACAAAACACAATAGCAAATTGATAAGTTATGTGAATAAAGCTGGGTTTTCTTCTCTCGTGATATTGTTCCAATTAACATGACGACGCATTTCCAGCATCAGCCTCTCTATTGGAACTGGCTCCCTGGGGCCTGATATGACAGCTGCCACAACTTGGATGAGAAAAACATTTTTTCCATTTCAGGCCTATGAAATATTGCTTTGTCTAAAAGTCTGAGAAACTCATGCCAGCGTTTTTTTTTAAAATTCATGTGTTTCCATTACTGGTTCACAAGTTCACAATTTCAAATTACGCATTAAGCAGGTTAATGGAAACGCACCTAGAGAAGGTATCAGTAAAATGTTCCATGGCAATGTTTTACATTTTATTTTCTAATCAGATATCTTGCAGTACAACATCCACTCATAGATTACAGCATTAATATATATATATATATATATATATATATATATATATATATCTTTAGAATCAAAGTAAAGGTTTCTGGCACGACTTCACCAACTTTCAAGGTGCATGAAGAAAGGAAAAAGTCTAAAGCGGTCAAAACTCAAGCAACACTTCATCAGAGTTGCCACAAGCTGAAACACATTGGTCTCATAAAGCTCTTCTGTGTACTGCAAGAATACAGAAGAGTTTTGACCTCTTCATGGTTGTCTTTAGACATTCACAGCACTTGGTTGGGGGTAGTGAGAGATCATGGTCTGGTTTAATACAGAAAAACGTTTGCAGTGACTTGAAGCACAAGACACAACTTGGTCTTTCTGCAACCTTGATCAAAGTACTTTTGTTGCTAAACCCTTGTCCTACACTTTGTGTGACCACCATCCACCCTGACATCCTCACTGCAACCTCCAGTGTGTTACATAAATGTAGCCCTTCATTTCTCTCAACATAAACCACCGGCAAATATGTTTGCCAGCACAATATAATGGGGAAACAATTTAGTGATAAATAAGCATTATTTGTAGGAGATGGAGGTTGGTCTTTTGGATGCAGATGATTTGCGACATTCGCTGTTGGCCCTACGCATTCCCACTGGACATTTGCTACGTTTATTGTGAAAGATCTGTCAGCTGTCTCCAAGTTTTTGCTGTTCGTCTATTGTGCTGATGGTACAATTAGTCCCTTAGTATCTCTCTGAACAGGAGCAGGACTTTGACAAGATGACCATACTCCCTCCTAGGTCCCAGTTTTTTATGAGGCCAGACCAACAATTTTACAGTCATTCTGGAGTTATGCTATCTTATGGCAGACATCTTGACTTTATTTTCCTTCGCAGTATCTTATCGGTGGCACTGCAGGGCATCTGCAGATATCACATTTATTTCACTGTTGTTTTTCATGAAGTGAGAGTTGCTACAAAAATAACAAAAAGAGCAGCCTGGCACCTTCCTCGGGGTCATGCTGTATTTGCAAAAAACACAGTTGTGTTGACAAAAAGGAGTCTAGCCAAGTAAAAACTCTTAGCCTCTATTCATTAAATGTGTTCACTCTCCCAGTCGGAGAGCAGAGGCAGCAGCAGCAGTCGTTGGAGTGTCAGCTCATCCTGTTATCGCCACATCAAATTCACTATCGTTTTCACTTCACCTTCACTTGACTCATCTCAGATCTATTTGTCCCCCTCACGACCGCCTCTTCACTCACTCTACAAACTTCATTAAAGTCTTCCACACGCAGACTTTTCAGTGCTCGCTCTTGCTTTTTGCCTGTCTAACTTTTGCTGCTCATCATATAAATTTATTAAGACATGCTGAAGATCAAACCGTGAAAGAAAAAGTTTAAACAAAATTTTATCAGATTTTGGTGGAAATTCAGACACGGACTAAGAAAGGAATGGGCAAAAAGGATCAACTCTTGCTGACCCTTGTCTTTTTTTTTTTTTTTTTTTTTCTTTAAAAGGGTGATGGAGTCCATTATGTTAAGTGTTGTTAAGTGCACTATCTAAAAGAGGAAACCCCAAAAAAGCATCACAAAGAGAGCTAGGTCCCATCTGTGATCGCAGACAGAGTCCAATGAGCAGTTGGAAGGTAAAAATGTGCCATTCACAGGCTGGTTGAAACAGCAAATGTAAAAGTTTTATGAAGCAGCCACAGGGTGAAAACTGGTGGTGGTAGTGTTATATTTAACTTCATAGACATGAAAATGTTCCTCAGAATCACTTTAAATGGGGGCTGCAACAACCAGATAAGCATGCAGCAGTAGTCTAATTTTTCTATACCAGTGCCAATATGATACAGTAGCTATTGGGTTTTAGTAGCAATACCAGAATGATCCTTTTCAAAAAGACATACAATTAAAGATTATAAACATGTTTTTCCATAAAACCTGTTTTCTATAACATCCCGATTCACCACTGTTTAATGTCGTTACACAAGCGGCCGTGTTTGCCTCGATACAATAAGTTTCCTGACTTACTGAAAAAAGGAAATATTCATGCAAAGAATGAAAGAACAGGTGGAAGGGCTGTGTTTTCATGATTTCAATGCTCTACTGTTTTCCTGACCATTACAGTTTGTACAGTAACATTAAGACCAAAATAGCACTCAGATTTCTACTAATGGATTTTTTTCTTTTAATGTTAATTCTGATGTAGTTATTTTAATGAACTTATTGGCTGCAGAGTTGTGGTGCTGTGTGTCTATTGAGGTTTGATAGTCAACCTCAGTCTGTTAGTAAGTTTAACTCAGAAAATGTATCAACAACAAATAAATAAAAATGTCTTTTTTTTTTTTTTTAAGTAATTGCTGCACTGAGCTTTGTGCTGAGGTCTCCCCACAGCAATTACAATTTAAATGAACTGAATGAATTGTGGCGACACCAAGAAATCCAACTGTTTATGCAGATCATATGCAAATGAACTTACTGTATATTGATCTAAGAAAGTAGTTCATTTTTCCCCATATGGAGTGGCTGTAATGTTTGTCAGACCAGATGTGTTGAATCTGTGCATCGAGAATCTAGGAAAGGAGCAGACTCAGTTCCCACTAACGGACACTTCTGAGTAATGAGAAAGTATCTTTTACATGACCTTCACTTCCTATTCTGGTTTGTGTATCTATTTAACCTTGAGCCGGCAAGAACAATAGCTTTCTCTCAAGTGAGTCCAACTCCTTCTAACCCGCGAGTCTTATGTCGACGTGCCAGCAGACTCTCTACTGATCAAGTTAAATCAAAAGCACGCCCTTGATGGAAGTCAGAGGACGAGGTTTGTATCTCTCCTCTCCAACTCCATTAAATAAACATTGAATGTAACATTCTCGCCACTCTCCAGCCTTCAGCTGACAGTGAAACTGTGTCACATTCAAAGGGCACGGGAACTTTGAAACTGTAGCTTCTAAATCTGCGCATAAAAATGACAAGACGGAGCTGACAAAGCAGTTTTATGTTTAGAGGTGCAGTGTTTGGTTTGGGAATACATACCTAATAAGTGTTTCACTGAATATTGTGTGTGTGTGTGTGTGTGTGTGTGTGTGTGAGCGAGAGATGGGTCTCGGTGCAGGTCTGCCTCAGTAAACTTTCAGGTCATAACACACTTCCGAGCAGCCAGATGTGAATGTGCTAATGTACTGGCAACAGAGAGAAATCCCAGGCTTTCTGATAAGAATAATATTTATATTGCACGGCTGACATGAAAATGTTTTTGGCTCAAACCAAACCTCCCTAAAGACGACTGATGAGAGTCAGCTTCGACAAAACGTTTACAAAAAGGTGTTGAAATGGTGGGTTTAGTATGATTTTTTTTGGGTGAAGGTGAAGTCTTCGTCCTCCACTAATGGGCTCGGGGGGTCACTTCTATACCTGTCGCATCAGGGTCGTTGCCATGTGAACCATTTCCCTACTGGCTTATGTATTTTGGGTTGAATTAAAATGGTAAATAACATTCATAAAGGGATCTCCATGAACAAACATTTTTGAAAAAATAGTGAACACTTGCATTTTTCATAAACCTCCCGTAGAAACACTTCAAACAGCACGAAGCAAGAAAGGTGGTCTGGTGAATGCCTCTGGGTATATGTATACACTGAACAGCTGTAGTGCTGAGTTGCACCTGAGCAAGGCCCTTAATCCCCAGCTTCTCCTGCAGAGCTGATGAATGGCCGCAGTAAAACAATGCTGTTTTATTGGGCAGCCTCCAGTGTGAATGTGAGGAAATGTGTGAATGTGAAGCCAGCTTTTGTTACAAAACAGCTCATCGTCCCTGTGTGGAAAGAAAAGGATACAAATATTTAAACATACCAGCGAACCACGTGCTGTTGATTTTTAAATGTACACTTGCTGAATTTGCTTTTAACCTCCAGCTCACTGTGCGTTTCAGCTTTCAGGAAGGTTTTAAATGGCAATATACTGAATGTAATCTTAAGCGCTGACATGTGGCGTGAAGACAAGTAGACAAGTGAATGTGAAGTGCGTAGAAGAGACCACTTCAACCAACATACTGCTCCTACTACATAAGAGAGAGTAGCTAGTGAGATTTCAAGGGGAATATGTGAAGGAGATACAGCACAGGGCCTATTCATGCGCAGTCTCACACACACACACACACACACACACACACACACACACACACACACAATGCTCAAATATTGAGCATTTTAAGGGAATAATCACATCCCATAGTCACTATATGCACATAAAAACTAGCATTTGTTCATTGTGTTCATTTTTAAGTGCAGTTTGATGTACGGGTTGCAGCTGTAGTCGGTGGTACTGATTACTGTTAACAGTGGTCAGGCACACATGAATCACCCCCCCCCCCCGCCGCACTGTCTTTTAACACATTTTATAATGGACATAAACCCCGTTTCATTCATTTTCACAAATCAGTGGTATCGCATGTGAATAAAATAAAATACTCCGCTCAGCAGATAATTGATTGATTCGATAATATTTTGGCTTTAAACCCAATGCCAAAAGGGAACCTGATGACAGTAATGAGACAATCTGCAAACTTTCTCTGATGAAGGCGGCAGAGTCTGGAGGTAACTCTTCCAATCTACAGATATTGAGCCGGCTCGTGTCTTTTCGTGTAAAATGTCCAGTTCAATCGATCACGGCGGTGTTGGCACGACTTTATTACCTGATTGGAAAATCTCCACACCGTGGTGTGGCCTCCCTACTGTGATGCTGGTGGAAGTAAAACACTCTCTTGGAATACTTAACAAGTTTTCTCTAAAATTTTATAGCCACTCAGCAGGCGGACATTTGCCAGATGTGGTGGAACAGTAGGCCACCAATTTCTGCCTGTATGTTTACATGATGCCCAATTTCAAGCTTAAGATGTGCATCATTTTCACATTGTGCTATATTATGACTGTGGAAGGGATAATGTTTCACTCAGCATGGCACTGCTCAATAAAATGTTCTCCATTTGGCAGAAAAAGGTGAATAAAACAATTCACCACCTGTTTTGTTCAGAGTCTGGTGAATAAATCAGTGCTTTTCTCCTCACCACGTCTGGTTGGTTGTTTTCTGGTGTTGCTGTGTCACCTGAGAAAACGCCTTGTATGGATCATACAAGTTAAAAGAAAGTATTGTGCATTTTAGATTTTGTAATAAAATGAAAATGGGGTTAAAAGCTGTTTCTGGAACTAATTGTTTTTGTTGCATTAAAGATTCATTTAATTATGATGGCGCTCTAACATATCCGAGAGAACTGCAGCCTTTATTTTTTTCAATGTTGCATAAATGGTGCAGTTAAGAGTAAGATTAAAACAACGTTTTAAAAGTCACTGAAGCAGAGTTGTGGTTCTGGCTGTGATGTTGGCGCAGACTGTAGGTGCAGAGTCGCAGCGGCTCAGCCAGGGAACATGCACAGCTGCAGGTTATCAGGCTGATTAGCAGCCTGATAAATATGCCACCAACCACACACGCACTTGCTCGCTCGCTCGCTCGCTCGCTCTCTGGGATTTGCAGTGAGGCTGTGACTCTAAGCATAAACAGGACAAGCAGCAAGAGAAGAGGAGGCACTGGGAAGTTTAACTGAGGACTTCAAGTTGGGAATTTCGTTTGATGTTTAGTTTGTGCTCAGATAAAGCAGATGTGTACCCTGCCCCTGCCGGCTGGGGTCTGATCTAAAAAGCAGGTTATCAGGTTATCTGGATAACCAGTGCCACAGTACACTGAGGAGCAGGGGCTCAAACGCAAATGCCCCAAAATGGCATGTGTTTACATACAGTTACAAAGCCCTCCAGCGACCATAATTATCCAGGGAACAGGAAGCCAGGTGACGTTATTATAGAGTGTTAAAGTCAGTGTAGGGTGGAGGCCTGGGTGGCTGGACACATCTACAAAACATCAGACTGGCTTCTTTTAACCACAATCGCTCTAAACCTTACCAGGTTGTTCTTGTATTGTTTCAGCTGTGATTTGTAATGGTTTTGGAAGGCAATGATAAATGATGTCATTCTGCCAATTTAGGGGCTTCAGGTCAGAGAATGCCTGCGTGTCATTGTAAATGACAGATTTGGTAATTCAATTTTTTTTTGACTTGTTGACATAAACGTAGCCGAGGGAAGTCAGTACACTATTGCCCCTTTTTAGATGTGGCAACAATCAGTGTTCACCAATAATAATATAATAATAAAGTACCAGCTTGTCCTGCATATGGCATGATTGTTTTCTGTGTGGTAACACTCGTTTCGTCCCCTTTAAAGACCTCTCTATATGATCATAATTTCACATGCAGATATGAGTTTTTATTGTTATTAAATACAGGTGGTGTACAGCTCGACTGTAATATTCATATTTATTTTTTTCCATTAGAGGTGGGGAAAACACACATTTAGAAGGAGAGGATCAAAGTGTCTCTTTCCACAGCTTCATGTTGAATACTGGGTCCTGATGTTATACAAAATTTGATAATCTTAGCAAATAAATGTATCCATTCTACAAATGTGTGTACTAACATGTATTCTGTACATATTTAAGTTGGAATGGAAAAATTAGCACTCAGCTTCTCAGCGTTAGACTTTAAACAACTGCAGTTGTTTGATTTCATTTGTCTTTGGTTCACTGTGTAATTTAGTTATAGCGTCAAATCGCAACATACAAGGAGCTGGGAAGGTTTAGTTGGTTCACACTCTTTTTCTGCAGTACGGTTACCCTGACCAGACACTGATGCAGGAAGTCTCATAATTAACAAATCACATCAGAGACGTTACTTCCCACAGCAGATGAAAAAGTTTGGAAAGCCGAGCGGCCATGACACACTTTGAGCTTGCTTGTGTGTGTGTGTGTGTGTGTTTGCCTGCCGCTGTCCTCACTAAGACAACTGCTCAGGAGAAGAGTGTCTCACACACACACACACTGTCCAAGATTATTAGGTAGCAACCTTCCTGCCATCTGTTCAGCCACCCAGCAGAAAACTACAAAGGTGTGCACAGACTCCCTCCACACTGCCAGCTCTGTTTAAACTCCTCCTGACTGAACACCTTGACCATGAGCCACAGCCGACTCCTGAGGAGTTTACAGAACCTCAATTTGGTATTTAACTGCAATCCAGCAGCGGTGCAATTAACGTTATTCATAGTGGTAGTTCAGTCTTGTTTCATATAACATGGTGGGCAGCAGGACTGTATGCATTTATGTAGGTGTGTGCTGTTTGTCTTTTTTTAACTTTCACTAAGCGAGTTCTAGTTAACTTATCTATGGTATCAAAGTAGAGTCTGAGTCTGTCTTCTTTCTGGTGAGTCCCACCTGTTTGTTTTCATTATAAATTGGCCTTCAGCAAGCAATATGTTGCTGCTTTGCTTCTGAAACTTTATGTTTAACTACTGTTACCTGCTGTAAAGTCAGAAGGATAAAGCCAGCAACTGTTTTCACACACTATTGAAAATGATAAAACAACATAAGAGGTTCTCGTGTTTGAATGTTTTACCCAAAGCACTGCACAGTACAGAGTTTATAGTTTTGTAGCATTATGGGAATCAAATCCAGACATTCGTACTCAACTCACTGAGCTGAAAGATCATAAACTGAAGGGAGAGAGGACTGTCGGATCAGGCCCTCTGGCTTGTTTTTGTCTCAGTGGAAATTGGATGTAAACTGCACTACAATTCACTTTTCAGAGAACTCCCTGTACCTAGAGACTAAAGAAAAAAACTAAGTAAGATATTTTGCGTTTAAATTTTTTGCTAACTTGTAAATTTCAGTTCAGCCTCTACTGTGTTTTCCTCTCATTTACAGCAGCGTTTCTCTTCTCTCTTTGTGTGTGTGTGTGTGTGTGTGTGTGTGTGTGTGTGTGTGTGTGTATCTAAGCTCTTCCACACACATGGAGCAGAGCAGACGAGCGACAGGTCAACAACTCGTTATGTTAAGTGTAATATGTCTGTGTTGTAAATCAGTGTAAAACCAAAGATGGACAAACACCAACACCACATGTCTGCAAGTCAGAATATCAGTGTAAGTGCCAACCTCTGAAGTACCGAAAAACCACAGTTCCTCTAATGACCACTAGTGTCTGGCTCCAACAGTGAGTCAATCCCCATAGACTCCCGTGTTTAAAATATCCAACTTTACAGCAGTACGGTAACTGTGAAGTGCAAATCACAATGACAAATAGGAACACACAACAAATCACAAAACACAACAATATGAACTTCTAATGGAAAAGGTAGGTACCTACTATCCACAATGATTGTTGCTGATTGGACGCACGCACTGTCCGTCTTTAACACTTTAGCCAGCATTCTAGCATCCCCTAAAGCTGCCACAACGTCGTATGTATTTACATTGTTTGAGTTCACAACAAGTTATTGCAGTGGAAAAAATATGTGTTACTACTTCTCCTTCTTCATATAATGTCATGTCGGGGGTCGGGGGGTGAGGGTGGGTTGTAGATGATAGAGAATGATTGACTAATAGAGACCGTGCGGCACCGCCTGTGGTGACTTCTGTCTCGCTTGGTTTTTCTCTCACTTTTGCTCCCTCTCTCCCTCTTGCTCTCCCTCCAGATCTACATATAAAACTGTAGGCCTTATGTTAAATGAAAACATTGAACAGTGGAAAAAAAGAGATGCGCGAAAACCACGAAATTGAAACGTTATAGTTCTTATGGCCACAGCTGGCCACAGCGGTCTCTATGACCGCTTTGGTGGTCAGAGGAATAGACACACACACACACACACACACACCCACACACACACACAAAAGAAAGGGCCATTGAGAGTGAGCCAGGGGACCAATTGTTACAAACAACAAAACCAGTGATGAAACCCCTCTGATGTTGTCAAGACACCAGGGCTCCTCGACCGTACCAAAATATGTCAGGCTGAACAACAAAAAATTTGTAAAAAAAAAAAAAAAAGATGCAGAAGACAGGTGGAACATATCTATTTGATGTAATGGTGCAGCTTCAGTTGAGTGTTGAAAAAAACATGAAGGATATGTGATATTGTCACAGTGTGAAAAAGATGTGTTTTCAAACTCCTGCTTCAGTTGATGTTGAAGAGCAAAATACAGGGTGAAGACAAACAAACAAAGCTCTCCATCTTCTTCAGTTCTGCAAAGGTTACTGCACACTGCACTGCAACTTAGTGACAACAAGTGTTTGGATACGTGGGGATTTCTTGTTACTTAACAGTTTAGGAACCTTTGTCTATTTGGCAAATGTAGGATAATGTGTGTGTGTGTGTTTGTTGACAGAGAGGAGTTTGCATGCTGGTCATGTAGGTCGATATTTAATATAGTATAGAGTATCTCTTAGAGAGGCCTATTATTCACAGAGCAGGGGTGGTTCCATATGACATCCAGGCCATGAAACATGTCCTATATAATGATGCAGGTTGTCAATAGCTGGGTGTAGATGAGAATCCATTATCCCATGTGGTTGGGGTCCTGAGGAGGTGACATATACCACCTCCTCTCCTCTCACATTTATCTGATCCTCCTCTCCTTGCTTCCTTTCACCATTTATTTTCCTCTTCCTCCTCCTCTTCTTCATCCCTCCTCCACTTCTCCTTACTCTTCTGTTCTCCATTTTCTTATCTCTGGTCCCTCTTTTCCTTTCCTCCTTTCCTTTTTTATCTCTGCAAATCTACTCTTCGCTTCCTGTCCTGTCCTCCCTCATCTTGCATTCATCTGCCTTTTCCATCTGTTCCTCCTCTGTCTCCTTCCTTCTTTCCTTCTCCTCACAAAAAAAGAAATCCATCAGAAGCCTGTGTTGTTGAAACGCCAACCTGCCGCAGAGTTACATAAATCAAACACTCGCCCCGTGTCAAAAACATAAAAAATAAATAAATAAAAAAAACTCTTCCCTTTGGTCAAAGTGAGAAGAACAGCTTTCAGTACTGTAGTGGCTACAGAGGTCAATTATAGTTGGCCATCAATTTTACACACACTTAAATTGAGTGCCGGTACAGGTTGTAAAGCACTCTCCATCTGCTACATACATCAGTCATCTTTATAACTGCTGGCGCTGTTACTCTCTTCCTACATTTTCTCCTCCTCCAGGCCACATTTTCAGCCGCCTCTGGACATTTGGAGATATGAAAAGATGGAAGGCGGTTGATGGGGGGGAGGGGGCAGTTATTTTAACTTATTCGCTTTCCCACTCACACACTCACAATTATTTACTTTTGTCACTCAAATATTTGCATAATCACTTCTCTCATCTTTTTTCCTCACATACTTATTCACTCACTCATTTTTAAAAACTTTTGTGTATCTACCCACTTGTTCATCCGCACATTTCTGTAGCCCACTGAGTTTTCTTCCTCAGTGACTCACTTATTCATGAGTCACTCATTTAAAGAATGTGTTTATTGGCATTTTACTTCTATCTGACAAAACTGTTGAGTGCCCGAATAAATTAAAATACATTCACTCCCACTGTCATTGTTACAAACGCATGCACACACACACACACACACACACACACACACACACACACACACACACACACACACACACACACTAAGCAGTGAGTTAGTAGGATAGTGCATTAATAATATTGGCTCTGGTTCTTGGCCACTGTCTCCATTCTACTGTGACAAAATTGTGCGGCAGCTCCTCGGGAAAGATCCTGAGTAATGGCTTCGGACCAGAGATATATGCACTTTACGTAACCTTGAGACAACTGATTTAGATTTATCTGAGGCGTGGTTATGGAACGAGAGCGGAATCTGGGAAGGTTTTGTTCTTTTTGTTGTGGACATAAATGTTGTCAGCTTGTATCTTTATTCAAATACACTGTTTTGTAAAGGTTATTAATAATTACCACTGTCCTCCCAATGATGTTTTTTTTGATGACTTTGTACAAGGAAGAATACAAAACCCAGCTGCTTGGAGGAACTCAAATCAGACAAGCTGTTGCAGTGGAAAAAAAAATTATTTAGATTTTCCTCTTACCAGTGTGCAAGGTTTGGTTTCAGAATTTAGGAGACACGACAGTTTGGAGATTTTCAACCAGAAGAAATTAAGAAAACCTGTGAACATATATTTATTTAAATACATTACAAAACACCACTGTAACCACAATATAATAAACAATTGGTCTTCATGTCTTCCACACAGCCAACAAATTTGGTCTAAATTTCTTTTCTGCTAATGCACTTGACTTGAATATTTGATATATTTTTTTGATTTTGAAATGAGACTGAAATGTTGCTTTCTTTACATCTCTAACTACAAAGCTGAACACAAAATAAAACATACAAAAAACTTAAAGATTGAAAGGTTAAATTCTGGGGGTGGGAATCAGAGTAACTCACGATACGTTACTATTAAGATACGTCCTCCACGATAACGATGGTATCACGATAGAGTGATCATGCGATACTTGATACATAGCGATACATCACGATATCTGTGTAAGTGAAGACGAAAAATACCAGTAAAAAGACAAAAAGCAGGAATCATGTATTTATTCACTATATTGTGGTGTCAGTTTGACAGAATTTGAGATGATACAATACTCCCCAAGCTTAGTGCCTCTTTAACGCTCCATGGAAAAAAAAAAGTTTAACAAGCGCATGTCTAAAGGAACAGTTCAACATATGGGGAAATACCATTATTCACTGGTTTGCCAAGAGTAAAATGGTTGATGCCACTCACATGTCTTCATGGTAAATATGAAGCTAAACGCACCAGTCGTTCAGTCGGTTAGCTTGGAATAAAGATAGGAAACAGGGGCTAGCCTGGTTCTGTCCAAAGGTAAGAGAATCCACCTATCGGCACCTCTAAAACTTACTAATAAACATGTTATATCTAAGTTGTTCAATCTATAAATTCTCTTAGCAAGAAAGTCAGTAAATGCACAGTATTTCCGAAAATGTTGTTGGGTCTGAGCTCTACCTCATGAGCTGGACATCAAATGTGTTGGATTTTCGGTTGTCTATCAATTTATTGGCTATCATAAATTAAGAAAAATATTAATATTAAAAATATTGATATTAAATAATAACCTTAGAATTAATGAAAGTTCTCGGGGCACCAGCCTAAACTAATACGCAAAATAGCCAATATGGTTTTAGTCTCAATTTATTACCATTAATCTGGAACTCCGATTAACAATTAAAGTTTACTAACTGTAACCAAATTACCATATCGACAGTAAGTTAAAGTCGAAGGATTGGAATTCTACCGAGTAGAGGTTGGCAATATTCACGCTTGTGCAACATTAAACACACCAGTAGTTATACTTAAAGACATTTATTTACAATGGAGCAGAGTAAAACACAATGTCTAGGTGTGAGTTTCTTTGTTAGCCTAGCTCATGTAATCTAAAGGTACCAGGTTAGAGGGAGGAGGTTAGCTTCATGTAGGTTGTAGAACTGAGACGTACTGCTATGTGTGTGAACATACTAAACAAACATCACAACAACAAGACATCAATCAACAAGTACATTAACAAAGTTAAGACTTCTGCTGCTTAGCTATGCTGTGCTGTGCTGTGCTGGAGAAAGGTTAGGCCCAGTCAGTTAACGTTACCCAGTCCTTGGAGCAAGCAAAGAGGTCCTTTCCAGTGTTGTTGTAAAGTCCAGTGAGTTGGGAGGCTTCCTGGTGGAGTAAAGTCCTGTCTGGCTGTGTTGCTTTGCTGTTATCTCCTTTGTTCTCCTCACAAAGTTAGCTGTTCCACGCTAACTCTGCTATGACTCCTGTTGCTTGGAAAATCAGCTGGCCTTGTGTCGTAGCTGCTGATTCTGAAGAGGATTTGGTTCACTCACAGTTAATCCGAAGCAGGTTGCTGTTGTTGAGGAGAAGAGCGTTTGGAGGCTGCTGTGAGCAGGCCAGCGAGAGAGCTGGTTTCTCAGGTAGCAGAGCTGACCTGGGCTGGGGCCTTGTTGCCCTTTGAAAAGCCGAGAGGAGAGAGCTGGAGCTGCTCTCCAGAGCAAGCCGAGAAGAGAAGGAGGGAGAACCAAGAAGGAGATCTGGTTTTGTTTGGTGACACCCTGGGGGTCACATGTCACAATGGCTGGCCAGTAAGGTCCGTGGGGGGAAGGGTCGTCCCCAGGTGTGAACAGTGAGGAACTGTGAAGTGTGAGTTCCTTTGTCCAGTGGAGCAAAAAAACATCTGGTCTCTTGAATGATGAGTCCCAGAAAATGTCTACCGACTCATTTAAGCTCAGAGGGAGGGTAATTGAGTAAAATCCAACCTTTCAATGTCTAACGGATTCGTAGATCTCATCTGCAGTTGATCCATCACTGTCTAGATCATCTACTCTACATAAATGTCACTCACATTCCTTGTTTAGTGGTACATCAATCTGTTGCCTCTAATAGTGCTTTCAGCTTTGAATTATTTACCACAGAGTCCTTGCCCAATAAATCTTTTATGTCTTACCTTGACTTCAGTATGCTTTTATGTGACTGCTGAAACTCATCTGGGTGGAAAGACTTGTACCCGCTGACTGATGCTTCCAGATATTTTAAATGTTCTTAGTTTTCTTTTGATGGCTTCTCTTTTGAGTCATTAAGCTCCTAATTAAAGCTGAGTCACCTCCATTGTCTGTCCTGGTAAACACTGTCATAGTCAAACACACATTCTCAGTTTCTAAGCACTAGCGGCCTTGATAATAACCAAAGTATGACATGACTTTTAAGGAAATTTCATGAATCCTCTTAAGTGTGGTGTGGGGTGTTTTCAGGGGATCGCAATAAGCACTTACTGTGAGGAACCGAGGTTTTCCAGGTCAAAATATGTCCAGGAATCTACCTGAAAACTGGGATGAATTTGGTTGAAAAGTTTTTTTTAATTTTTTTTTATAGACATAAAGGGATGCATAGTAATTGTTTCAGGTCAACAAGACCGGTTCAAAACCTAGTATATGGCTGGACCCTGTATGGTCAATGCACAATTGAGGACATATCGAAAACTGTTGTGGAATCGGTCTAAACAGCTACTTTCTATGGAAAGTAGCTAAAGGCCTGCTCGAAAAGTCGCTAATTGATGTAATAAGCTAATTAGCATATTTCTGACATCATTGTGTCATATTTGCGTTCTGCGTAGTGTCAGCTGGCTTCAGCCCTTCATCTATTTGCTAGTCTCCTACTCTCTGTGCTCACATATTGTATTTTAATACAGCTGTTCTCATTTACATGTATTTCTGTTTCTGTTGTCAGACAACGGAACAATGAAATAGTGACTGAAATGTGGCCCATTAAGACTACATGTTAACCAGCAGACACCTCCAAGCCATTTCCAAACTGCTTCTCTGGTGCTGCTAAAATTCAGATTTTATAACCATGATGTCATCTGACAAAATGGGAAAACCGTGGCCAGTCTAGCCAAAAATGAATCGGATATTCAAGTGAAGTTTTTTTAATTTTTTTTAATTTTTTTTATATTGTAATAGCAATCATTGTCTCAATGCCCCTTCCAACGTGTATTCACAACTTGCTTCACAGTGAAATATAGTAATTGAAATGCCGATGAAACAACAGTTACACATCTAAAAATCCTTTTAAGAAGGTTTAACCCCGTGTTTACTCTGGATGCTCAGGATTATTTCATTATTGATTAATCTCATGGAAGCATGGAAGCTCATTCTCGATCATGGGAACAGTGTGAGTATAATCTCTTATAGTTTTGATTAATCCATTAATCACATTTCGCTCAGAAAATAGATAAGTGCTTTTCACAGTTTCCCACAGCCCGAGGTGACGTTTAAAATGGCTTTTTCTGACCAAAAGTCCAGAACTTTAAGTTATCATGTAATTTTAAAACACAAAAAAAGCAACAGTACCTCATATTTATACAGCAGGAACCAGAGTGATTGATATCTTCCATTTGTTTGACATTTTACTTTGTTACTTTGTCCCTCAGTTTCTGTGCTCCTGTCCAATTATCCCTTTTTTAAAATCTACCTCTGCCTACACACTAACTAAAGGCCCTTTACACAGTTGCCAACACAACTTCAATGCCTGTTTCGAATACATTGCAGTTGCCATCAATTCAGTTTAATTGTTCATCAGTTTAATCACTTGGCAAAATCTTAAAGCTGTTCCGTCATTGAAGAACAAAGAGAGCCACTGGTATATGAAAACACTTGAACTGCAAAGAAAAACTGCAACAAACAGAAATACCACAGCGAGAAAGGAAAACTCTAAGTGAAGCACATGATGTGTAAACTTGAGAGTAGAGTTAATGAAGCTCCTATACCCTTATCTCTGAAAAACACCATAACTCTAGGCTGCTGCTCTCTGTTATTGCTGCAGCTGTTAAACCTTTGTCTAGTCACTGCACTGATGTATCCTCTCTAAAAAGCTGAAAATAAAAGACCCCTGATGTGTGGAACTGATCTGTTGCTGGTAGTAATACAGCAGAAATTTCCTCTTGGACCTGAAGTTAAACAAGGTATCACATTAGGTCCGTCGCCTGTCTCCCAGGTGTCGTTCTTCATGAGATATTTAGTTTAGGGACCAAACTTTCATTTTGTTGTTCGTGTGATGGTCTCTTGGTTTCTCTGAAATTAGTTTTATCCTTGTACTTTTAAACTTCCTCAAGATACCAAGTGTTGATACAGCATCTCCTGCAAAGTAGGTGTCTTTTTTCACACGTTTATGGTTGTTTTTGAACTGGACTCATCTATGTGTTACATTAAAAATGTGACATTTTGATGAATTTGATGAAACTTTTTTTTTTTTTTTAATTCACACAAAGTATCAGATTTCTGAAAGTACACAATTATGAACACACACTGTATGTACAGTACACTCTACACACACATATATGACTCTTCTTACACTGGTATGAAGTGGACCTGTGTGCAGTTTACTGACACCGTCTTTCAGTGCATGTGAGTCTTACAGCCATTGGGACCCTACGACAGGCAAAAGTTATATAGTACAGCTTGAAACCTGAGCAAACATTATGAAGGGAGAATAGAATAGGAGCTCTTACTTGTGTCCGTAGTTCCCTTTGGTACAGTGGATACATGTAGAGATATGTGGAGGAGCCAGATGTTGAATCATTCATGTCCTTGTGTTTGACTCTCCGGTCCACAGAGGGAATGAGACAAGCTTCTAGTGTGGGAAAGTGGTGGAAGATAGACTTTCTCCTGCCTGTATTTTTTTCCTTTTTACTGCTGTTGCTCTTTTACTAAATTTAACCTTCACTGTGTATCTTTTAGATACCACAGATGCAGAATATTTTATTTTTAGCATGTAGCGCTAGGTGTATTTCAGTCTGCTGGTTTCTCCATCTCTGAACAAGTATTGAAAATGGAAATAAACCAAACCACATGTGTCTTGAACTCGGTCACTTATTCTGGTTTTGTGGTCTTCTTTTCCCAGAATACCATTTTACTTAAGGCTATTATTGTCTGGCTTTATGTGCATGTTCAAACAAGGTAAGTCTGAGGGGATGTAAGATGAGAAACACTGCTTTTCTGGTTCTTAAAATTAAGTTTATTTTTAGGACATTTAGCTTTGCTTTTTTCTTACAAAAATACTCGATAGTTTTACCTCTTCAGGGTACTAAAAATCTGAGATGGTGAAAATCTGTTTTTGCACGAGGACAAAATCTCTGAGGGGGCAGGAGTTGACTTTGTATCACTTTAATGAGTGAAAAGCCAAACGTTTGATGTAGATTATCTCATATGCTGCCATTATTATTCATACCACAACATTGATTGTTTTCAGTTGAATCTAATATATGATACAGCCAATATTGATTATGCTCCAGAATGTGTTTACTTGTGTGTGTTATAACAGCAGCCCCTATCTGAGCAGCTAGGGATGGTTAACCTCAAAATATATTTACAGTGTCTTATCTTTACATTTGACAGCGACTTTGTCCTCAACTGTCATTGTTCAACTGTAACTTTCAGTGATGTTTGAGAGGAGCAAAAGTAATTACAACTTTGAACAAAGTGTCCATAATTAATTGGTTCACAAATCATGACAGTCTGAAGTCTCTGACCCACAGACCCGGCCTCTACTGTAGCACCTTCATAGTCACTGTTTCGCTTCAAATCCTGTTTTCTGGAGTACAAAGCCAAAAAACAGAAATATATGTTCATATATTCTCTAAAGTCTGAATGACCCAGATATCTCATCTCATAAAATATGTAAGTACAGAAGAAGTGTCCCCTTCTTGTCATATTTATGTGTGGAACATCTGGTGTGTTCAGGCTGCAAAACAAAGTTTCTGCTCGACTGTGAAGCAAAACGGGAGAGTTGGGAGACAGGCATAAAAGAAATGTGACAAGGTGCTGGTGAGAGCTGAGGCGCATCATTACAGAAGAAAAAATAAAAAAAACAATGTCACAGAGCCTTGTATAGTCCCACTCTCCTGAAATGAACTCTGTCAAGTGCTGTCTTCACTTACTCCTCCGCAGCCGAGGTGCACGCAAGATTGTGTCACTTGAGTTTGCGTCGCGGAGTGTTTCCTCCACCTTGTCAAGTTGTTTGAAGTGTAAATCTCTGACCTCTGACCTTTTTACTATGTAAACAACCTTGTCTCAAACACAGTTGTGACACTTTATGTGGACCAACACTGTGCACTGTGTTGGATTAGAATCAAATCTACTTCCTTTTTTTGGTTTTGTTTTTGGCCAGCGGTGGAAAGTACTGAGTACATTTACTCAAGTATTGTGCTATATTCTTATACTCCATCATATTTATTTAAGTTACAGTGGCTACTTTTTTATATTTACACATTAGTTCCTCTCAAGACATGAATACTTAACATGTTTGCAAGCACATCTACTCTTACTTCCTCATTGAGAAACTCTGGATCAGGCCTCGTGCCCCGCCACCACCTGCTTGCTCCAGGTGGACAGGTGAAAGCACAGAGAGTATCAAGATGGTTAGAGGAGGAAACATCAGAGAGGCTCAGCCACACGTTTCAGTCTCAGGAGTTTGTTGAGGAGTGAGGAGTTTATTGTGCACTAAAATTGGCGAATAGCAGACGTATCAGAGCGGTAAATGTAGTTGTTTGTTTATGTTGTTTGTTAGCTTGTAACTATCAGCGGCTGACACAGTGTTAGTGGTTGGGCTAACGCAAACTCTGGTTGTCTGTACTGACAAGGTTTTGGGTTTATTTTGCCCCGCCCACCTGTCCCGGCAAGTTGACAGTATTGGTTCCTCAGGTTATATGACTATATGAAAATCACCATGTGGAGATGTTAGTTAAGTTCAAAACTTGATTTTCATCAAAGGGGCTCTTTAACACATCAATAATAATGATCTGATAATACAAAACTGACAGGAGTCCTTCTGCATAGTGAAAACTTTTACTTTTGAATGCAGGACTTTTACTTGTGTATTTGTATTGTGAAGTTTTGCTGCTTTTACTTTAGTAAAGGATTAGATCACTTCTTCTTCTACATCTTTTGAAATTAAACATAAAATAATCAAAATATTGTCCCAGAGAGTAACATTTTAGGTGGTACAGCATTTAGGTAATCATTAATGTTTTAAAAAAGTTGAAAGTAATGTATGTTATTATTTGTAAAGCTTACAGACAAAACATATTTGTCCGTCTTCCATCATCATTGTTTAATAATTCAAACATTATTGCTCTTACTGCCCTCTGCTTTGACACTTTTATTAACTGCTGGACCAAATGTTCTGTTCATGGGATCATAAATAATGTCAACAAAACTCTTTGGAAAATGTTGATTTTCATTCTAACGTTTCTGCCAGACACCTGCACAGTTTGTTCCAAGCAGCTTCGTGATGCCGGCAGCGTTTTCAATCTCAAGTCGAGCGCAGCATAAAATCACTCTCATGTCGCTGCCTATCCCAAATAATGTTAACTGATATTTACAGAGGGAACGGATTGTCTGTGACAGCCCTCATCCCTCGTGTGGTACAAAGGAAATTATCCTCCAGCCCTGTCATTAGTCTCTTCCTTCTTTTTAATTGTTCTGCCATGGCAACATTTAATGAGGAATAACCAGCTTGAGGTGGTGTTAAATTTATGTATCTTGTATGATGCACCCTGTTTGTGCTAAGTTTAAGCGTAACACCCCCACTTTGTTCTTAAAGTTGAATTTACACAAAGAAACCTGCATAATATTAACACGAACTTAAATGAAACATTTTGTATAAACTATTTTGAGCTCAACGGATGTGACGGGCCTCCCAAAGGCTGACTCGCTTTATTACATAATAAAACGATTCTTGTTTTCAATGAGGTATGGGGAGAACGAGTGGTTGTGCTAACGTGACAATAATGAGAAACAGAAACTGCCTTGTTGACAAGTCATACTCTGTAATAACATTTCAGACGATGTTATGTAATATGTGATGCTGAGTGATTCAGACTCTCCAGGACTAAAAAAACCTTGACTTATGTCTGTCGAATTGTGAGATTTTGACAGAAAATTTTTTTATGTACAGCCTTAACGGTTAAAATCTACCAAAATGTTAATGTTTTCCTCTGAGATGCTTTTTAAGGTAAGAGATCATTTTACTAAAGGAGGGAGATGAAGTAAACACGCAATGTTGCTTATGCTGCCACAGGCCAAGTGTAATCAATTTACATGCTATATATCTCCCCCAAGCTAAACGTATACACAGCTCAGTCTCGGAAGGTATTTGGCAACTCCAGCCAAAACAAGGTAGAGTTCCTTTTTCGCTTAATCCACTGTGTACATGAAATGTAGCCAGAAGAACAGAAAGACCCAGCTGGAAGCGGAAACCGTGACGACAAGAGCTCATTACTAAAATAAACACACTGTTCTCCTCTTCTGTGTCTTTTCTCGTCTCTCTTCTCCAATCACTTTCATGCATGAACACCAGCGAGGCTTTGTTCTCTTCATTTGAGCGCATTGTTTATGTTACTGAAGATAAAAGTTGGGAAGGCCTCCCAAGGGCTATGCTCCAAAGTGTTTCTCAGGCAACCTCATTTAGTGGTAGTAAAAGCCTGACAACAAAAGACATGAACTATAATCTGCAGGCAGATGAGGAGGTGGATAGCTGAGGAGAAAGTGATGGAGAGAGAGACACACAGATAAGAGCTCATGCTGATGTTTGCTGTTCTGCGGTCGTGGTGGTGCGAAGTTGAATTCCACAAGCCTCGTCCTCACTCCGTGTTTTACCTCTCAGTATAAATAGAAAAGCTTTTTTAAGATGAACTTCAAAATATTTTTGTTATATTTTTGTTTTGGAATAATATTCATGTGAAATCATTTTGACCTCTTGTAATTATTTTAATATGACACCTCCACAAAGATATGCATGAATACATTGACTGTTATTGTTTTGATTAAATTATAAGATTATATTTTAGTACATGTTACGGAGAGCCAAGAAACTTGATGTTATTGTGCCTCAAGGAGCAATTTGTTATTTACTCAGATTTCACTTTGGATATTAAAGTGTATTTGTGTTAATGTGCCATGGAAATAAGTCATTTCTGATTAATGCATTAATTCATCACATATTAGATAACAGTTTAGTACCAAGTGCTTCTATTGTCTTCATCAGTGGTTTCAAAACTTTTTCCTTTTTTTGTCAATGACTTTGTGGCTTTGTGCTCTAGTTAATTAACCACCGTTAAGTGAATATATGATACAGTCGATCACCCACCCCTGAGATGAATGCTTGTTCACGAGGGAAGGTAGGATGGAATGTTGTAGCGGACTATTGTGGTGAAGAGGCAGGCAAAGCTTTTGATTTACCAGTAGACCCATGTTCTGAACTTCACCTACGCTTCTGAGCTTTTCGTACTTACTGAAGGAATGAGATTGCAGATAGAAAGGCTGCCTCCTGGTGCCTTCCATTGAAGGCCTTCTGGGCTCTTCCAACTGGTAGGAGACCACGAGGGTTGACCCAGAACACACTGAAGAGATTATATATCTTATCAGGCCTGGAAACGCCTCAGGATCCTCCAGGGAGAGCTGGAAAATGTTGCTGGGGAGATGGACGTTTGTACTACATTGCTTGACCTACTGCCAACGCAACCTGACCCCAGATTAAGCAGCTGAAGATGGATGGATGGATTGTGTATTCATTCTATGTTGGAGGTCACAGTAAGTGTTGTTCATTTGCATAAGAAGGGCCCAACAAAAGCCTTTGAGAACTAAGTGAATCTTCAGATTACTACACTAGAATGCCAAAAGTAAGTGAACAGTCAAAAACTCTATATATATATATATATATATATATATAAATAAACTATATGGACGCAGGAACATCAACCGTAATAAACATTGTGATTAGTGATTGTTCAGCTTCTCATTTCAAAACCACAGACATTACTCTGCTGCCATAACAGCCTCCACTCTTCTGGCCTTCCACCAGAGGAAACCTTGAAACCTGGATTTGCTCCCATTTGGCCACAAGAGCATTACTGAAGCCCAGATCTGATGTTATCCCAAAAGTATTGGATGGGATTGACTCTAGCCTTGGTGCAGACCAGCCAAGTTCTTCCACACCAAACTAGGAAAACCATTTCTTTAAGGACCTGACTGTGCACGTTGAAACTGGAAGGGTTTTCCCCAAACTGTCATCACAAACTTGAAAAGCAGGCTACTGTAAAAAAAAACAAAAACAAACAAAATATGGTTATACTGTTGCATTACTTAAATTTAATCATTGACAGAATTGCATTTCAATTTTCAACTTCTTCACTGAAAATAAGGTGCCTAGTTCAAACCATGACAAACAACCCCAGATTAAAGTACACAAAAGTATGTGTACACTATGCATGCTTTCAGCCGTAATATATAATTACTGAGAAAATGCTCAATGTTGCTCATATTTGTGAGTTTTTGCCCTGAAAATGGTACAAAGAAAAACATCAGCACAGAACGGCATCAGAAACCTTTATTGGTTGAACCCAAGCTTATTATTTTTCACACTTTTGTGTCTCTCTCTGTCAATGAGGCTGAATGCATTGGCAAGATCACACAGAATTGATTAAGAAAGCACCATCTTGCCACTGATGAATTCTTAATGGCTTTCAATGCCTATGGGGAGCCACCGCATGTGTCTGCTGGCCTATAAACAGAAAGCCAGGGAAAAGCTGGGGAAACCATACACTCAACACACTCACATTCTCACACACACACACACACACACACACACACACACACACACACACACACACACACTCACACACTCTCACACACACACAAAGGGTCTGTGATAGCATCTCTGGAATGAGTTGTAAGAGCACAAGATTACAAGTCAGGTTGACTTGATAAATGTTAACGACATTATGTTGAGATAAGGATCAAGACACTGGATTGAAAAGCGCTGAATTGGCTGGAGTGAAACAGCCCCCGAGATATAATTATAGTGCCAGCTCAAGAGACTACATCATAAAGTCATGTGATATTCAATTAAGAAACACCCTGAGAGACTGTAGAGGAAAATCAATGCAATCATGGAGACGGGAAGGAATCATAAATCGATGGCAGAAGTCCACGACAGTCCTGCAGGACTGTAATACATCTGTGTTTGAGGACGGAGTCTCCACAGAGATGGGCTCCAGCGGCATTAACACACAGACCATTAAACACCAATTACAATCCAATTACTGCACAATGACATCATCAAGAGGAGCCTCCTTGTCGGGGGATCGATGCATGTCAGTCACCACAGAGATGCTGAGAGTCCTCAGCATCTAGGAAGGTGACACTATGACAACGACGATACATATAGGAACAGTTGTATCCAGCCAGAAACTCAGATGGTAACCACTGGGGTATATATACGCCTCTCAGGAGATGCATACACACACACACACACACGCAAACAGCGTACAAAGCAATAACTATGAATGCGTGTATATTCATATCTGGGACTGTTGCTGTGGCATAGAGCCTTTTAATTGGACACATGAGGATTGAGGCTCTTATTAATGAAAGAGCTACTATGACCTGCTATGTTAATGGGAGGCTTAATATGTGTGCAATTTACATTTAGACAAAATTTCCAGCTCCACGAGTCGCTCATCATCTCTATTCTCTCTTCTTTCATCTTCACCTGTTTATCCTTTTTTTCTTTAAATATAAATGAATTTGTGAAGTTTCAAATCAGTAGTTGTGTAGTAAGCGTTTTAAAGTTGCAAGCCCTTACTCCACATTAAAATGTCATGGTAAAAGACATGCAGTCATAAAACTATATACGATACTAAGTGGAAGGACAAAGTCCTCACCATCAGTCCTACCTACTTGATTCCCAGTTTGATTTTTTTTCTAAATAAGACAGTAGACAACAGTGTAATTGTGTTTTCTAGTGCTTAAAAACCTTACTGTACTCTACAAGTGGAAGTCAGTCAATTTATCAATTCCTAAATCCACAGAAAATTAATCAGCCACTATTTTGATTACACACAAAAATACCATATCTTTCCTGATTCCAGTTTCTCTAATGTGACCATTTTCTGTAGTTTCACTGTGAATGTAACCTTTTGGGGGTTTTGGACTGTTGGTTGGACAGAAGTCATTTGAAGACATCACCTTTGGATGAGGAATTTTGATGGAATTTTTTGTTAGTTATTTTTTTAGATGATATATACAAACAACTAATCAACAACAACTTGAAACAGCTAATCCATGAATTGAAAAAAATAATCAGCAGCCCTATAGTTCTGTTTTGAAAATGTAATAATGATATACAGTGACTACTGATATTTTCTGTTCCTGTCGTAAACGATCAATTGTGACGATACATTTAAAAAAGAAACTTGTTATTGCTTTTCAGTGGACAAACTATGCACTGACAACACTGTTTTTATATTACTTGAACCATAACTTTGGCATTCTTCTCTTGGTAATGTAATGGCTGAGGGATGCCAATATGAATATATCATAGACTGTAAATAAAGATGAACGTAGTCTCCGTGACGTCACCCACAGGTTTCTGAAGAGTGGTTTTGAAGCACAGCGTGAGCTGCTCCGCCACCGCCATGTTGCCTGTATCTAACTCTGCCTAACACCCAGCTAATCCAAAAATGGGAAAAGAGGAGGGGCGTGTGTGGAGCCCAGACTTCGGCGCATGCCGGCTTGTGACAAGCATCGATCACCCAAACGGGTGAATTATATAGAAATTCACCCCGTACAGTTTCATGAAGGAGGAAATTAGCTCTTCCAGGCTGTAAACATGTTTATTTCTGCTGTAAAGTCGGACATTTTAACATTGAAGTCTATGTGGGATTGACACATTTTTGGAGTCAGCCTCAAATGGTCATTCGAAGAACTGCAGTTGTTTGTACCGTGTTGGCTTCATTTTTCAGCCCCGGAGGTTGCCATTTGAAATGTATATAATACTGTTGCCAGACACAAGCATTGGTACAGGACAATACCTTGTTTTATGTTCAGTGATGTTTTTCTACGTCCATTGCCAATGAGTATAAAAGTCTTTCTGTTTTATAAAACTGCTTTCTACAAAATCAGCACTTGGTAGCTACAGTTGAGGAAAGACTGTGGTTATGGTTAAGGTCAAGTTATCATTAAGAAGCTATAACACTTGGTAAAGGGAACATAGCTTCCTTCATTTGCAATGACTGTTTTCAGTGGATGTAAATTGTCCAATGTGGATGTAACTCCAAGGATACTGGGTTGTACATATATGTGTGATAAAGTGTCAACCTGATCAGTCAGTTGAGCTCATCACCTACAATTTTCATTATTTAATTTACCTTAATTGTAATTGGTTACTTCAAACCCTAAAGTTTGAGGCCCAAAATACAAAATGCTGCCGTTACTTCAAACAATGAAATGAATTTATAAACATTGAAGATCTTCAATGATTTTCTAAATGATTTTCTAAAAAAATCTTTTTGTCTGTTTCTGTCTCCTGCATCACTTGTCTCACTTTCAGTTTACTTGAATTCGGGCTCATTTACTGTGGGAAGTGAGTGACAAAATGAATTACAGACCCTTAAGTATTACCTTTAAGTATAAATCATCCGGTTGAGAAACTTCAAATTCATTCATCATTTTTGTTTCCCTCTTTTGCAGGAAAAGCATCAACACCACAGGACTGAAAAGCTTTCATGACCTGCCTATAACTTAAGACACTTGTGTTGGTATCAATAAATGATCCAGAGCAGGAAAACATATTTGTTTTGATAACATGTTGCAGATGACTCCAGCACAACAAACTCGCTGCACTGATGGTAGACACTGGATAAATTTTATACAGTAATTGACTTACTGTGATATCGAAAAGTCACTCTTATTGCTTATTATCTTCCCCAGCCGTAAGAAGTGCGAGTGTGACTCAGGCTTCCCGTGATGATAAAATGAACACTCGCTCTCTCTCCACACTTTTCTATCACTTTGATATATTCTAACCTTGAGGCTATAGGAAGGCAGGTAGGATTTAAAGGAATCACTCTGCCGCTTCTTGAACAGAGCTGAGAACCCTGCGTCGTCTTTGTAATGGGCTGGATGATGCCTTTACAATCGCTAGCTTTAAATGTGCACCCCCAGCGTCTGTGTGTGTCCTGCTGAAGGAGCCAATGCAACACCCTTTTCTTTTCAGCCTCGTCTCTCCTTGATTTGCCTCCTCCTGTGATTTGATATTATCTTCCTCTCGTCTCCCTTTGTCCCCTTTTTTTTTCATACCTCTCATTCCATTTTCTTTCATTTCTGCAATTTCTTTATCACATTTATCACGGCCTGGGTCACTTACAACAATTAAATGGGTGTCACATCCCCACCCGCAGCATGCTGGAGAAGAATATTCAATTTTTCACATTCATTTCTCTTTTCTTCTGTTCTGTTTGTTCGCCTCATAACCTCTCTCCTCTTTCTGAGCCCCCTCTGTCTTTATCTCTCTCCTCTCTTAAACCCACCTGTCTGCGCCACTGAATCCAGGGCGTCTACATTAGTCTGATTGCCATGAAAGCAGCAATTTTGAATAGTTAAAAAGAGAGAGAGGTAGGTCTGGATGGGACAGAATAATGGCACTTAAGAGCGTTAATGACTGAAGCTTTTCCACTCTTCCTGTCACTCATGGTTGTGCAACCTTTAGATTACCATATAGTGCACTGTGAATGAAAAGGGAACATGTTGAATGTTGCACAACTTCCAGTCAATGCATGTAAAAAAATATTCTTAGAAGGATTTTTCTGCAATTGTTTGGGTTGATGTAATGTTACATATAAAGTAGCCATCATAGCATGAAGAATACCAGGTAATTACCAACCAGTCTGTTGTGTGTAGCAGTCCTGGTGTTGTATCCAGGTGATGGAATCAAGGTAGATACAGTGGACATTTGTGTGTTGTGCCGCACTTCTCAAATCGGGGGCTGCAGGTTTATCTGTCCCGCTGCCTTCAGGTGGCAGCAGGCAGAAGCTTTTCATACAGTTTGAAGTGACAACAAATAAAACATTGCTGCTTGTCTTGCGCCGCCTCCTTTGAATGAGCCTTCCACCTGTGGACTGTGCATGCTGCACTGGACAATGAAATAGAATACGTAGCATCTAGAAAATGCCACCTCTCAGTGCATTTAAGATGGGGCCCAATGTTAGATGCTCTGCGAGGCTGTATTTAACCATTACGGTGCTTTGAGCTGAGAGCCAACATGCTCAAAATGACAAACTGCTGATGTTTAGCAGGTATAATGTTGCCTATATCATGTTTGCCATCTTAATTTAGTGTGTTATCGTGCTAACATTTGTCCAAAACACAAAACAGAGCTGTGTCTGATGGGAATGTTATTAGTTTTTCAGGTATATTTTAATTTCATTTGTAGTGCATACAAACAGAAGACGTAGACAAAGATCTACTTCGCATGTATTGAGCGCATCCTCCAAGCGGATTATAAATGAAAATAACTACACGCCCGTTGTGTCTGCAGACCCCAGATGGACTGAATCCCAGTGTTAGTGCCCCTTCTTTTCACCCCCATCTGCCTTGCTTTACCCTTTCTCTCTGTCCTCGTTGTAACTGTCTGAAAAACTAATAAAGCTTTGGAAGAGGCTGGAGAGGCCAAAAAAGAAAAGAGCAATCACCCCCTGTTACCATCCAATCAGCCAGGGTTATATAACTTGGCATGTCTCATATCACATCAGTGCTCGGTTCAATCTGCTGGGAGAGAGGGGACTTAACCTTCTGCTCTGCACATCAACACACACTTGTCTGTGCGCACACACACACACGCATACACACAGTGCATATGACAGTTGATAACCTTTTTTACACTATTTTTTTTTTTTTTCCAATATCTGACTGAATTTGGATCCATGGAGTGAAAACAAATTTTTCAAAGAAAAGCAGATGTTGGATCATGTCTTTTTATGTATTATGCAGAACCTCCTGAATGTGTTGATGCTCCAGGTGAAAATATGCGCTCAAGTACAAGAAACTGATCTGCGTCTAATCCTCCCTTTTTAAAGTATAATAAAGACCTCTATATTAAGGTTTTAATAAGCGGTGGAAATAAAAATTATTAGGATTCAGTCAGAGACACTTCATCAAGGGATTGACAGATTACTTCAAATGGTTATACAATTAAATTTGGTAGAAAAGTCTCAACCTGAGAGCCAAATCAAAGCGCTATATATATATATATAGCGCAAGAGTTTTAGAAT
>NW_019525453.1:6594346-6595112 GCF_002814215.2 Seriola lalandi dorsalis | reverse complement strand
ACACACACACACACACACACGTTTGTCATCCATCTGTGTTTCTCACACAATTCCGCTTCACTTCTTCAAGCTTAATAATTGGAATATTTTATAGGTTTGAGCTTCCTCTTGCCGAGGGAATACAGACTACCACAATCCAATTAGGAGAGCCCGGTGGCTCACCCAAAAAGTAATAAAGTTGACAACATAATAACCACAACAATCTAATCTCACTGAAATATACAGTGTGCAGTGTTAACACTGGAGGGGAAACGATCAAATTTAAACATAATTGCATAACTCCACAGAAGGTAGTAACCTTCTGTGTGTGCAAGTTTTACAGAGGAGGCAGCATTGGGTCAATTTAAAGCACACCACAACTGCTGCTCCGGGGTAAATCCTCATTCACACCGTGCACCAACACACCTGTGACACAGCACTTATATTCCAACACAACTAATGTGTGTGAAAACAGAGCAGTGGCCTGTCGGTGTCATGTGCAGGATTCTTCCTCATGTAAAAAAATTATGTTCATCTTTTTCCATTAGATCTGACTAAATGTCTTTGTGTTGTAGGATGAAGTTAAACTAGTTTATTAGTCCGGCTTCCAGTAATGTGTAGTGAGGGTTTACATGAGAGACCGTGATAACTGTGGGAGAAATACAGATTTATATTTTTTAAATGTTCTGGAAAAAGAACAGTCAGATTTAAAACAGACCGCCCATAAACAAAATGTATCGTTTTTATACTGACAACTTGTCAAGCCACTAAAGTGAACTTCGTCAGG
>NW_019525453.1:6538368-6594296 GCF_002814215.2 Seriola lalandi dorsalis | reverse complement strand
TATATATATATATAGCGCTTTGATATATATATATATATTCTAAACCTCTTGACAACTATTTAAAAATGTAGAAGAGACAAAACCTTTCTCACCAAGAGTTTAAAGGGTTTTACTGCATGCAAAGATTTCCTCAAAACTGTTCAAGAACTGAAACAATTGTATGCACTGCCTGTTTTCTCATGGTTTCTGCACCCACTGTTACACACTCAGAGCCTGTGGGGTCCTCTGGGACATCTCAGTGAAATCTAAACCCAAGTCAGATCAACCCCCAAAAGGAAACCATGAGCAGAATTTCAATCATTTCTGATTCACTGATTGTTGTTGGCTGTGGTGTTCCTGCTGTGTGTTCAGGTTCAGATATCAGGCACTAGGAACTTTTTTTTAAGTGGCACTAACCAATATTTCCATAGTAAAAATGGTTAAATGTGAAGGGTGTTGTAATAAGAATCCTATTTTATTTTTCAACTCCACAGTCACCCGTCAGGTCTGCAGAGCAGCGCCATTCAGGCCATTGCCTTGATTGTATGGTCCACAGTTTTTCTGGTTTCAGTTTTTAAGTTATTACATAGTACATATGTCCCTCAGACCAAAACAGAGCAAAAAAGATAGTCAATGTTGGACTTGCATTCATCAGGTCGTCAGAAACACGACTACAAATAAATGCTAATGGCTGTTGGCTTTATAAATTGGCAAATATCTGCTAACCCGTTAGCGAAGTCAACTCTAAAGTTATAATATGTCAAAGTTGTGGTTGTAGCTTGATTGTGCTGCACCCAAGTGGCCAAAAACTGAATTAATGTGGGTTTAAAGGATAGGATTCAAGTGTTTTAAAGTGCGAGTTATTAGTCAGAGTAATTTTTCCTCTCTTGCACATTAGATGAAGCTGAAATGAGGCTTTAGCAGTCTGAGTTAGACAGTCCAAGTGCTTATTTCCCTAAGTTATCGCTTTTTTGTAGAAAATACCCCTTTTTGGCTTTGAATCATGGCAAGCAGTTATGAAGATGCCCAGCTGATAAGCTAAGCCTGACGAGTCAAGTAAAAACATTTTCCTTTATCACCCTCAAGCTAAACTACTTTTTCTCCACTACGTGGGCCGATAATAAAAGTTGTTTCTTCTATCCCATCTTTTTTTTTTTTATTACCTGTAATAAGTATTACAGCTTATAGACCTCGTATATTATTATTTGTTGTTTCATTCTTTTTGCCTTGTTGTTCTATGAGATATCCCTGAGCATACACCACAAAAAAGTCATCAAAAGCTTTAAAGGCTTATCATTTTCTTTATCTGTCCATATTTCTGTCTTCCTTCTTTCTTTCTGTACTCATTTCTGTCTTTTCTCTCTTTGTCCCTCTCCTTGTCTTTAGCTGACAGACTGTACAATTCCCATCTCTCCCTCAGATCCTCAACGGAAGATTGTGCTCTGTTCAACCCTTCTCTTACCAGCTCTAATTGGAGTGTGGACAGGGCTATTAGCGTGTTAGCGCTCCCATCTGATAAAGGTCAAACCCCTTTTCCTGAGCAGGCAGCCGAGAAAGGTGGGCAAGGCCAGCGTGTGTGTGTGTGTGTGTGTGTGTGTGTGTGTGTGTGTGTGTGTGTGTGTGTGTGTGTGTGTGTGTGTCCGCTTATTAAGCTTCACCTTTAGGCTTCAGTGAGAGGAGAGGCAGGCTCTCTCTGATGGCTGCTAAATGCCTTAACAACCCAATGTATTCTGGGAGTTGACCTTATCCCCTGGGAGAGTCCATACATACATACACACACATACATACATACAGTACATATACACACATACATACATACACACACACACACACACACATATATATATATATATATATATATATATATAGACTCTCGAGCACACACACAGATGCAGGGTTTTGCGCTGTGATTATGAAGGTGCTGTGCAGGTGCTTGGCTGCTGTCAGACTATGGTAATTTGCTCTCCAGGATGATTTAGTGTCCGCTGTGCTCGTGCTCATTATGGCCACAGAGACGAAGAGCAAGCACAGGGGGAGATGATTTAAAAGAATTTAAATGGGGCACAATTGAATTTAATGCAAATCAGATTTGAATTTAAACAAAGTTACAAGGAAGTAACCGAGCATAACAGCATACTGCCCTAGAAAATGTTTGAATAGAAAACTGAAATTATTCATTCGTTTAAACAGGAAAATAAGTGGCTCAAACAAGTTTTTGACGCATGAGGTTCACATTTATCATAGATTTATCACAGGGGTCCTTCACATTCGAAACTGTACAATGAGGGGACTAAAAGGTCGGTTCAGACTAATGCTTGGAGCAAACACAGGATCAAGAAATTAGTAAATTGTACATACCAATGTTGTATATGATTATGACTTGTTATTACAGGTGTGGTTAATTATTTATGACTGATTTGTATTCTCAATGTCCTTGACTTTGACATGATCTGATAACAAAAATCACATGCTTATTGTTGTGCATTTGTTGTGCTCTTCTTTATGACGTATACCCAGGTTGACGTTGAGCAGCATTCAAGCAGTGTAAAAACAAAGATGGCAAGGCCTCCAGAGGCCGTTTCATGTCATCACGTTTGTGATGTTGTCATTATGTCAGTTACAGTTCAGTAAACTCATCCTATTGATGGAGCCGAATGGCTTGCTCACCTGACTTTACCTTTCCACACAATGTGCAGATGCATTTGCCTGTTAAAGAGCTCTACACAGGCTTTAACGTCAGTGCTTTGTTAGTTATGTGTAGAGATCTCCTGTGATTGCATATATTGTTGTATACTTGGAGCCTGGGGTGAGATTCTTTTATCCACTTCAGTTTTCACGTCAAAAATTCACTTCAGAACTCAAACTTTTGAGCCAACATGTCCTTAAAGTGCTCAAAAACAGTCTACAATTCTGAACACGACACTAAACAAATGCATCTGTTGATGAAGCTTCTGTGATATGATTGAGAGCTCCAGAACAGCTACCAAATGGACATTGGGTGAGATTGTTTTGTCATTGGATCCACTCTTCAGTCATAATTCTAGCATACTGGCAGCCGAAGTCACAAAAGAGAGCCAAATAAAGCTTCACTAAATCGTGACTTGAAAGCTGAGGTGAACTTTATTTTCAAGAACGATTGGGAGGCTTGAAACATCAGCATTTCCCGTTACAAGTCCAGATTCTCGTCAACACTTTGGATGGAGGAGATTCCTTATGAAGTCTAGCAAAACACATCAGGATGGACACAACTATACTTGTCTTTCCTGCCAGATGACTCCACGGTTTTGGTACAGATCTGTGGCCTGATAGACAAATGCCACCTTCAGCTAAATCTCTCTAAGACTGAACTCCTGGCCAAACTCTTCATCCAAACGAAGGTTGCAATCTTGGGAAACCTGGGTGTCATTACTGATGACCAGTTATCTCTTGGTTGGTCCATTTGGCACTACATGATATAAGAAAAAATCATCAGGCCTTACCTGATTCAGTACACCACCCAACTCTTGGCTCTGGCCATGGTTACCTCTTGCCTTGACTACTGCAATGTCTTCTTGTGGGTCTCCTTTCATTCACAGTGAAACCCTTACAGATGGTCAAGAATGCAGCAGCATATCTGGTTTTCGATCAAGCTAAAAGAGCACGTCACTTTGCTAGTCATTAACCTCCACTGGCTACCAATGGCCTTCAAATCAAATTCAAGTTACTATTGCTTCCCTACAGAGTAACCTCTGGGTCTGCACCCATCTACTTGAACTCAGTCACACTGGCGTATGCTCCTCGACCATTGTGTTTCTCTAAGGAAAGCCTTCTGGCATTGCCGTCCCTACACACAAGGCAATCTGCAGTTCAGATTGTTCTTGTTCCCTCATGATGGATCAAGATAACGTCTCTATCTTCAAGAATCTCTGAAGACTCATTTCTTTGGAGAGCACCTTCTCTCCTAACACCTCTAACACCCTAACTCGCACTTACTGTGCACTTCTTTACCTGATCTCCTTGCACTTTGTCTTATTGAACAGATATAGTACTCAGTGCTTACACCAAGGTTTCCTACTGCACTGAAGCTTTAAGTTGCTGTGGATAAAAGTATCTGCCAAATGAGTAAATGTAAATGTTCTTGTTTGCATCACTTCACAATTCCCCCAAGTAGCCTATAGTCTTACTGCCTGAGTAAAAAATAGTGACTCCTAGTTTGCTTACAATTTGTGTTATCTGACACATTACTGCAGAGAGTCGAGACTTGCTCAGTGTTCGCCCCACAGGAGATGAGATGGATTGTCAGAGGGTGACAAGAACGATGCTGTAAAGGTATTTGCACTGATATGAGGAGCATTGTTATCTTTCTTCTGCTGGCAACAACTTTTGGAGTTATATTTTCCCCAGCTATCTGTTGGAACGTCTCTATAATGAGATCGACTGGGAATCTGCGAAAAACTCCCAAAACCGGCAAAGAGAGAGGAGGGAGAATGAGAGGGATAATAAGCGCTGAAGGCTCTACCAAGAGACAGTCGATGCCCAGGTAACAGAGAGGTTTGACATCTCAGAGAAGAAAGAAAAGGACAAAAAGACAAGTGGCAAACTTTGAAAAGGGAGCCTAAGGGTTTTGTATACATAGCAGATCACACATAACTAGTCCAAACAGACAGGAGACAAAAAAACACACATGTAGGCTGTCCAAACTGAAACAGCTGCATTGATAAACACCAAAACACCACATATCTGAGGACAATTGAGGGAACTGCTTCAGAAATCTAACGGTCTGGAGGTCAGGTCAAGGTCAGAGGATGCATCATTCAGAGTCGGGTGTTGCATTATTTTCTTTCTTCAAACTTTACTGACAAAAAATGAAAGCAAGTACACAACCAGAGTGATATATTACACAAAACCAGGAGGACCATCAGAAGAAAAGCAACATTAACATAAAGGAAAAACAATATAGAGTGTGTGTGTGTGTGTGTGTAATATACAAACAAAAAGTGAGAAAAATAAAATCACAGGTTTACATTAAGTATCAAGAGTAATAAGGACTTTGTAACCATGATAAAGAAGGTCTGGTTGTATCAGAGGGTAGGGACACATAACCTATATTGGTCATTCAGGGTGGAGGGCTTGTTGAGTGTAGCAAGAGGCTGTGTATGGGCATCCCTGCCAAACACAGAGATTTATTAGGTTGTTGTACATCTGCCCATATACCATTGGATTTTTAATTTCAGACAGGTACAAAAAAGCATCACAGACC
The DNA here is from genome assembly GCF_002814215.2 of Seriola lalandi dorsalis. Taxonomy (NCBI): domain Eukaryota; kingdom Metazoa; phylum Chordata; class Actinopteri; order Carangiformes; family Carangidae; genus Seriola; species Seriola lalandi. Next base: position 6,589,078 of record NW_019525453.1, on the reverse strand, counting down.
CCACTGTACGACCCTCTGAACACCGCTTTTTATTGGCTGAAGTATGGTTGAGACAAACTGGTTTGTAACAAGTATTGTCCAACCAATGTTGTCCTGTCATCATAAAGAGGGGCACAACGTTTAAATGGGGACAATGTTTCACCCTTTAAGACGGTCTCTCCTTAAAGGCATTCAGCGCGTTGCACTCACAAGAAGTGATGGATGTAATTGTGTGGAGAATGAAAAAAAGACCTCTCACTCAAGAAGATTCACTCCACGCTTGACAAAATCACTGCATGAAGTGGACATACTTTTTGAGTTTGTCATTTTTGGAAAGCTACCAAAGAATCTTTGAAGCGTACTGACTCTCTGTCACTTTCAGACTGTTGGCAATCTGTAATGTGGTCATTCTGTACAATCTGATTCAGTGATCGTTACATAACCAAACATTCTGAGATACATTTTCTGAACGAGGTCGTATCTATCAGCACAAAACCTGACATAACTATCCTGAGTGGCATCCAGTACTGAATGAGACTGTATGTCACACTGTATTCGGTGACTTAGAGCAAATCTTTTCAACATAACATTAAAGATCATCAGTGAGAAGTGACGTTTGATATATTCGCCCCCTGCTTCGACGCTGATATTATTCTCTGGAAAGGAGCAGTGATGTTGGCAATGAGATGAAAGCAAAGTTATTTGATCGGTAACCTTAAAGAAGATCCCAGAGGACCTGACATACATAACATAAATAATAAATGCAAACATAGTTCTTTTAATGTAATTCTATCCACCTCCATTTGTTCCATAGTTCAGGCAAGTTCCCAGGTGGTTATATGGTGTTTGGACTCAGATGAACCTAAATCTAAAAATTCAGTCATTGTAATTTGGTGTAGTTCAGTTCATTTGATGAAAAAAAAAGAGAAAAAAAATATTCATTGTTGCTTTTTAGCTCTGGCACATTTTTACAAATTAACCAAAACCAAATGATCAAATGCAACCAAGCAACCCAAGTCTTTATTTCCCAAAATCAAGCGGCTCTTCACGCTTGTTTCCCAGATGTATCACCAAAAAGGATCTCTCCCGAATCCCAGGGGTCATCCATTATGTGAGTCTCCTCGAATTTAAACAGAAAAATATCTGCAAAATGTCCAGTGAATATTGAATATTTCAGTTGTCTCTTATGTTCTCAGATGTACGAGAACTGAGGCGTGAATCATCTTTCTGTCCCTCTGTGCTAAATCATGCTGGAAAGAAATATTTCCCAAGCGTGCTTCCTAAGTCCAAAATCTTGTCAGATACAGTGATCCATTTGGGGGCCCTTGGCAAGGGAAAAAAAAAAAAAAAAATTGGAGAACCCCAGGTCTAATTGATCATCAGTCACTGCAGTGGGTCCATCCCCTGTAGTCGCTATTCAGCACTTCACTTCAGTTCTCAGTATCTCTTGCTGCCAGCAGGCTCAGGACAGAGTCATTACAGCCAGACAGAGAGGCTCGGAAATGGCTGGTCTAAATCACCAACTCACCTGGAGCACTTAGTGATAAGCTGTGAAGGGATGTTGTGTGTGTGTGTGTGTGTGTGTGTGTGTGTGTGTGTGTGTGTGTGTGCGTGCGTGCGTGCGTGCGTGCGTGTGTGTGTTGGTGTGTTGGTGTGTTTGCGTGCGCACATGCGTGTGCGTGTGTACGTGTGTGTGAGTGTGTGCGTACGTGTGGGAATGACAGAAAGAGGAAGAGAGAGAGAGAGAGAGAGAGAGAGAGAGAGAGAGAGAGAGAGAGAGCGCAGTGACACATTTCAACAAATGACTTCCGATTCACTTTTTCTTACTTTTCTCTGAAACCTCTTTTTCCTGCTTCATAACATAAATCCACAGTTTGCAGTCAGTACCTCATCTCAGGACATCCTCCTTAGTTAAACAATAAGTCTTTACATAAATGATATATGTGTATTTTGTGTTGTGCTGTATAGTTAGCCCTAATTCAGCAAGTAAATAATTTATTGCTTCATGCTCCCTGCAGTTTCTACACTGGCTGCATATACATATTCAGTGCTCCATGTGTAAATTTATTATCCAGAAATGTCCTTATGTTAACAGTTTGTGGCAATAGTTTATCTTAAGTATATATACACATAAATATTAAAACATTTTTAATCCTTTTCATAGCTGGGTTTTTCAAAGAAATAGCATAGAAAATAAATACCATACCCCTGAAAATTAAAGAAGAAAGCAGGAAGAAAAAAAAGAAGAATATGGACACACACACATGGCAGGGAGGATGCTGAGGATATGGTCAGAGTGTTTCCCAGTCAAGTTCAGTTTTATTTGTACAGTCACAGCACTCACAGTACTGTCTCAGCCACAACATGTGAAACACTTCTACAACAATATTAAACGAACTGGCTACAGTTTAGGACAGATGTTTTGACAGCAGCCATGTGGGAAAACTGATCCTGGAACAGCTCACGCTACATGACTGCTACAGCCAAATTGCGGATGGTTCGAGCAATTAATCAGGCATTACAACCCCCATCAAACTGAACATCAAATGACAGCTGATCTGCTGAAAATTTGCCCTGATTCTAAATTTAGGGCAGATGATCAGTTCTGGTTTAAGTAAGGCATCATCTCTACAGAGTCTGTCCAATATTAGGTACATTTTATTCTGACAAAAAGTTCAGTCTGAGATATTCTTTTACAGGACAATCAAAATATAAAAATTTCCCTGATCCTTAACCCCTTATAACAGGGCTATTCAATTAAAATTGGTCAAATCCAACAGCTAACCAACAGCCTCAACCATTTTTATGATGAATAATCTCAACACATCTTAACAACTGAACAGCTTTAACGCCTCCTTTTCTTTGCCCACTCATTTTTATGATATCATCTATCACTGTGTGTATATCTCACCGATTGACTCGAGTCGCAGTGTTTGGCTGCGTAGCATCATGTGACCAATGCCGTAAAGGCCGATTTAAAATAGAAACGTTTTGTCATATTTAAATAATTCTCAAGTTCTTCTCAAAAGATTCAGGGAATTTGGTCCAGAAATTCATAAACATGCATCCATGAACATTTCAGATACATGAAGTAAAAACTAGGTAATTAAATGAGTTTGATTTCTAACAAAAAGCATCATCGAATGTGATTTGCAACACCTGGGGAACTTATAAGACCTTCATGAGTTTTCTCATTCTAGGCAAATAGATTTTTCAAAACCCAACCCGTCCCTTTGTTTGACTTGATTTGAACAAATGCTTTGCTTTTTAATTATCTAAACTGCCAGTTTGTGATGATAATTATTAAATATTAATTAATTTCCTGTCAGTGAGATGTCAGTATACCTCTGTGGATTTAGCAGTCCTTGCAAACCATGACCTTCTCCATTTGGCTGGTGGCTTCAAGCTGTAGAACACACACACACACACACACACACACACACACACATACAAACACACACACACACACACACACACAAACACACACACACACAAAAGGTTATCCTGTAGGTCAAGGAAAGAGGTCAGACTTGAATACTAGTGTATGTGTGTGCATGTATGTACATATGTGTGCACTGGATTTTCAGAAGAAAACACTTTAACCGTGTGTGTGTGTGTGCATGCGTACGTGCATGCATGGTCTATTAGCTGCCGTCTTGTCAGAAAATACTTCTAATGGTGTGTTTGTGTGTGTATGTGTGTGTTGGTGCTCCCTTGTTCTGTCTAATCCGCTGCAGTTTTCTCTTGACAGGCTGTCAGCTTTGACACCAAACGAGAAGATGTGTGGACCTCCTTGTCAGCCTCTCTGTGCACGTCTGCGGGTGCGTTTCTGAAGCAGTTTTCAGGGTTTCTGGGTACAGAGAGAGTTCTTTAAAAAGGAGATTTGTTGGGGGGGGGGGGGTTGGATTGGAGACGAACTGGATGAGAGACAGTGGTATTCATTCCCTCTGTCTGCCGAAGCCAAGTTTTTGTCTGATTGGGCATGACGCATTGATAAGAGCTTTAAGGTAGGCAGGCGTGCTGAACAGGAAGGACATCCCTCAGGACAGAAGACTTGGTCAGACACAAACAGCCAGATGTGGTGGAGATGTTAGTTGTTTTTTAAATTTTTTTTACTACAGCAATGTGGCCTTAGAGAGATGCATTCAGTGTGAGAATACAAAATACGACAAAATGCAGCTGAGTAACATGAAACTGATGATGGGAAACAGTATGTAGACGTAAAGGTCATTCTGTGTGAAGTCAGTTCGAATTATTCTGTATTGATCATCATTAAAAAAAATTTCCAGGTTAAATGGTAAATAGACTACTTATATAGCCCTTTTCTAGTCTTATTGACCACTTAAAGCACTTTACAATTGAAGCCACATTCACCCATTCACACAGCGCTTTTTACTACAGTTATAGCGCTTTTCTGCCACACGCACACACTGATGATCAATCAGAATCGAACCACCGACCTTGAAATTAACGGACAACCTCCTGAACTACATCCACCCCAAATTCTCAACTCTCAAGGTGATAGATTAAAATAGCTTGTTTTGTCCAGCCAACAGTCAAAAAAGTCTGTGGTGTTCAATTTACCGGAAGTATCATCATTAAATTACAGAGGCTGGAGCTACGAACTTAATTCGTAATTTTTACGTTAATTTTTTTTTTTTTTTTTTAGATGAATCAGTTTCTAAATTTCTGTCGATACACATTGAGTAATAGACTATCGTTCGGTTGCTGATCTTTTTTAAGAATTAGTTAAATTTAGAATTTTCTACTAAATTGCCAGTTTGTTTGGTTTTGTTTAGTTTAAAGTTGCTGTTCAGTCCAGGTTACAGCAGTTGAAGTCTAATACCACAGCAAACACTTGAGGAGCTTACTTTGTCAGAAGTACAACAGAAGAGCAACTGGTGTATCTGTTTACAGTGCAGCCAAACAAACTCATGTTGTTTTAATGAAGTGCCGTCAAAAATAATTGCAACTGTCATCTAATTTCATGCTTCACAAGTAGTTTTTCCACACAACAGCAGGGCGTAGTACGGTTGGTTGCCTAGCTTTGGAGCTTGAGCTTTGCAGCCTCTCTCCTGCAGCGTTTCATGTGTGTTCCTTTTCACCAGTTGAATGCTTTTAATGTAAAGTAGCGGCAGTGAGATGCTCTATTAGCATTAGCAGTAACTTAATGCAGCTCTGACAGGGTGTAAAGAGAGTGAACAGTAAGAAGGTACTGTGTTGTCAGTGACATAATATTTAAACGGATCACATGCTGCATCAATTTCCTGTGAATCCCTTATGCTCAGGCAGGCAATCTCAATTCAGAGTGAGAATGGCGGACTCCACCACTACCATTGGAAAACTATTATATAGAGATAGTTCCCAGTAAATAGTAATAAAAATGTGGTCAGTGAATTTAACTTTAGGCAAGGAAGACCAGGCAGTGCTCTGAGATGGTAGATAGATTTAAATGTAAGGGTGGTGAAATGGTTAAATTTGGATGGACAGTGAGGGGAACTGAATAAAAAATGGTGATAACAGGTGGAGCATACTGCATGCAGGGAAAAGTATCCAGAGAAGGGTATATGGTGATGGCCACAGAATAAAGGGACCCAGCACTGTTGGAAAATATAGACGAGTAATGAGACCTGGGAGTATGTTGAAGGCAGACAAGGCAAAAAGACACTGAGAAAAGGAATTGATTTCATTTAGATAGACATCAGTGACTTCAACAAGAAATTCTAAGTGGGTATAAGAGACAAATCAAGTCAGTATGACAAGGTTAAAAGAGGTAAAAATGAGGTTAACTAGATTGTGGAGGGAGTGGGAGGAATTCAGGTCTGTCCAATATGAGGAGAAGGTGCCGGGAGCGAGGCTATTAATGACAGTGAGTTGTGAAACATTGATGAAGTCATCTATGGGAGGGCTTAAAGGCTGAATGTTGGAGTTGAAAATGGAGGGACCAGGCTTGGGTTTTCTCATCATATGGAGGCAAGGCACACAATTAATTGCAAGGAGAAATGAAAAAGTTACTCGGTGACAAAACTGCGTGAGAAAGAAAAGACATGGTAGCTGTGGATTATCTTCAGTCTTAGAATTAATAATATGCACTTCTGTGAGAATGAGTATTGATTTCTTTGATTGCTGATATCCCCACAGGAGTGCAGCGATGATGGTGGGATAGATTCTGTAAAAAGAGGGTAAAGAGGGCCTTGAACAAGCTCAATTGGACTCAGGGGAGCCATTCAGAAACCCCCCCCCAAAAAAAAACACATCAGATGGAAAGGCATCTGTACAAAGTTGGATGTCCTCCAGATTTATGAAATGATCACCTTTTTAAAAAAGCTATTGCCAACAAAATGTTGCCCTCAATGGAGTCCTGTTTTGCTTGATATGGGATTCTGTGAATTTTGATGAGTACCAAGCTCTAATTTGGAAAGCTTTATCAACTGAACAGGAGTCTGATGACTAAGTAGTAGGCTTGTTTCCAGCCAACTTTGAAAACTGTACAAGTAATCAGAGTGAATTGGAAGGACTTTAGAGGCACAGCTTATTTCTGCCTCAAAGAGCTAAATATATTTATATGTGCATTTGAGGGAATAGCCTTATTGGAAGTTGAATAATGAAAGGAACAACAAATTAAGGTATTTGCTTCATACTGTTTGAGTTTTGCAGACATGGGATGGTATGAGAAGTATATTAGTCCCTCCGGAGGGAAAAGGAATTGTTCAGTCCTGAGTTTTTACAGAGTGCTTCTCATATTGTTGGGACATGAATGAAGAGTTTAAAGAGATATTGTAGAGAAGGTATTCTTGCACTACTTCATCTACTTGCAAGACAGGCCTTAACTATTGGTCTACTGGGGTGCCCCAGGGTAAACAGTCTTGCAAAATCAAATCTCTAGCAACATCTTGAGCCTTTGGTCTTCTTCTGGGTCATCCATTAAGGTCACACCCCCAAGGAGCTTTGTGAGTTACTGGAGCTTTGATACTTCAAGGTCACAGTAACATATCAAAGCAAACTTGGAAGGAGGAAATGGATCAGAAGGTTTTACTTTGTTCCTAAGCGTCACTTGAAAATATTCAGCCTTCTTGTTTCTGTGTGGCGTCCTGGACAGGCTGCCAGCTGGGCATTTAATACTTTTCTTGTGGGTAATTCTGGATAAACCTGGATGGGTTGACTAGTTCATACATATGCTTGGTATCAGCGCAACATCAAAGATGGGGCTTTTTTGTTGGGTCATGGTCAGATTGATCATTTGGTGGGGCGGGAGAAGCTGCTGGAGAGACCTCATAAACCTGAGTGTCTGCCTGTGGAGATATTCTTGGCACGTCCAAATGGGAGGAGAGCCTGGCGCGGACCCACAACACAACATATCCCATCTGGCCTGAGAACGCCTAGATGAGCTGTAGCAAGTCACTGGAGGGTAGGATGTTTCGGCTACGCTGCTTAACCTGCTGGTACCTGCTGCCAGAAAGTAGAAGGGTATCTGATGTTAAAGTGTTGGCTTTGGGATCATGCTGAATTTTTTTTAGGTGATAAGCCTGAGGAAGGAAAGGGCTGGAATTAATCAGGTTAGGGTTGAAATTTCAGGCCCATGCTGGACTCTACCTGAATGTGTGTTTATGTGCTGCTTTATGCAGCTGTTTGGCATTAATATTCAATAAATAAGCCTTGAGGAACCAATTATCCACCATGGGCATACAGGAACATCTCCACTGGGATGTGACAGACTACAACAGTGGAGGTGAGAAGATGGCATGAAATAGAATGGCCTAATAGAAATAGACCAAAATTCATTATCAACAGGAAAAAGAATGGGGAAAATTGGGAGTAAAAAGACAAGAGCAATTTCTTCTGCCGCTGGTGTTTCAGAGATGAACTCAGCCTCAGGGCAAACTTGCTGAGATGTTGGTTTTTCCAATAACCCTCCGTACAACCAGTGGCACTTTCTGTTTCACTGCAAGCAACAAAAAAGGGTTTAACACATTCATTCTCTCTCACACACATCAATGTGATGTGTGAACATATTGTATATACAATAGACACGAAACTGCTGACATCCTGAGACAAAAACCAGGAGGATAGTGAGGTTTCACAGGGATTAATTAGTGTTAATTTGCTTATATGCAGTATTTTTGTATTTGGGATCAAATGAAACAAACAATAATGAGAGGGGTGCCTAGTTATTATATTTGTATCCATCTCTCACATAATGACACACAAACACAATTACCTAGTACTTTCAATAAATGCTCAGGAAACTGTTGAAAATCATATGCTCTAAGAACATCTTATATATTACATATATGCTAATTTGCTTAAATTTCCAGAACAGAAATCTAATCATTGCATAAAGTGAGGTTCAAAATTATTGTTTGATTTTGTTGGCATGTTAGAGTCAAATGTTTTTGGAAATCTTTTTCCTCACACCAGAAGTAAGAACATACTGTCAAGAGCCATAAAAAAAAGGTTATATAAATCATGCTATGAATGATTTATGAACAAACCCCTCTGTAAATACCCTCGAAATATAGATGGGAACGATTGGTGTGTGAAAGTGCTACTGAAGTTGAGATTTCTGGCTCGGAGTACGAGGAAAAACTAATTTTGAGAAAACAGCAATTAAAGATATGTGTTGCAAATTACCGGTATATACATTTTGTTTATTGGAAACCACTATTTACCATGAGGAAATGATAATGTTGTTAATTATGTAACATTGTGCAGGAGAGAGAGCAATCTCCGCTGCAGGTTGTGCCCAAACCGTGCACCCCACAGCATGTCGACATGTTGCTATTCTGAGTAAAAACCAGTAGAGAAGTTGTCCACTATGCTGATGACTTTTATTTTGAAGTTTAATGCCAGTGCCACTCTGTTTTGCGAGGAGTAGCCTGGCTGTTCACACCAGAAGAGCATTTCTCTGCTGGTCAACAAATGGTTCTGCTCCTCTGTTCTTGTTTTTTTAATAACACTTAGAGCTGATCTTTATAGTGACCTGATGATTTTATAAAGTAAAGGTTTTCATGTGTTCCTGGATAAGCAGGGCGTCTTCATTGAAGTTAAAACGAACATGGCTTTGTGTGATGATCTTTCGGGAGTGGCTTCTCTCCTGCCTTTGTGTGTGTGTGTGCTTGTCTGTCTCACTCTCTGTTTAGACACTATGGATTTGTCTGTTTCACCCAAACCCCTGTGTATTGATATTTTTAATGGGTTGCAGACACTCATCTATTCTTAATAGTGCCTTTTAATCTTATCAGTTAATGAGCTCTGCCTATTGGTGTAAAAAAAAAAATGAACATCCTGAGTCAGGATGCTAACTTTTGGTTAGTTAAAGTTTTATGTAGAAACTTATTAAACCTATTAAATCTTAAAGTTAGTCTACAGCAGTTAAAACTGTCCAGTCCACCTTAACTCAGCTGCTGTTGATACTCCTTCTACTTCTTCTAATTCTGGTGCCTGTATGCTCAATTATCTCGGGAAGATGAGTCAAGTTTCAAAGAGCTGCCAAAATATGCATGTTTGATGTCAATAGTATCAGATTTGAATCTAAACATCCCTTTGATCATGTCAGTTTTAGGTTCTGGGCTGTATCTGCAGCTTATTTTAGGCCATAGTTAAATTCTGCTCCATGTCAGTGCTTTACTAGTGAATGGTGGAAACCCTGACAGGCTGTGTATTTAAAAATCTGCAGTCAGTTTCTAAGATTATCTCTGTTTGACACAGTTACCTCTCAGTTACCCCTTTTCCGTCTGGGGATGGTTACAAGTGAGTTTCTGTGCTTGTATGGCTAGAACTTTAAATTCAGTTTGACATACTTTCTTGGTTTGCTACATGTGCATTCTTTAATTTAAACCAGAGTTTTGACATTATCTTTGTAGCTAGACAGGAGGCTGGCTCTATATCCATTTCAGCTTCTTATTTTATCTGGAAAAATTATGGACCTATTTGTAGATGCTGCTTGAGTGTCACTCGCTTTAGTGGGGACTTGCTTTATAACGATGTGATAATAATCTTTGGGATGTGACAAGGCTTTATTATCATTGTGTTATTTGTGTAGATTGTGATTTTGTCTTCACTAGAGAAATAATTAGAAGAGGGATTTGCTCTTACCTAATGAGCGCTGCTGTTCTGTTTACATCAAGGACAAAGATGTGAAGTTAGAGGTAAGCCTATTACATCCTCTATTGCATCCTTGTATTATCTCTAAACAGAGTTTGGACAGCAGATTATTACAACAATTTATATTCCACCCTTCAGAGATGGCAGTAATCCTTCCAAGATTACCCTGACAACTTGTGTATAAATGCAGTAAAAGATACAGGAGTGTGCAGCTCTTCATCTGAAGTGTTTAGTGTAGCCTGAGGATGTTCCAATACGCTACGCTTATGTGATTACAGTATAATCACATGGCAAAACATGACACTTATTATAATTCATCATGAGACAGTATGGGCTTATTATAGGACTGATATTAATTATACAGTCACCAAATGGAAAAGTCTACCCCTAAAGCTTTTGTGCATTATGTATTCTATAACCGTCTTGTTTTTTAATTATGATAATCATCATAATTAATGATGTGTGTACATGTGCGTAGAATGTTGTTAATGAGAAGCTGCTTTCACGTGACCAGCCTGTGTTTAGCGTGTCGACTTTGATTTGGTTTGGATGGAGCACATGAGCGGGTGTCACAGGCATTTACAGAGCTCCTCATTGTCTTCAGAGGCTAACAACTGATTCCACAGATACTGAGGTCCAAGATAATTCAATCCTGACTCACTTGAATTCTGGCTTTTGTTTTATTTATGTACAACTACACTAAACTTTCTTTCCTCATGTGCCCTACAAAGAGAAAACACAGTAATTATATATATGGTCAAACTGTAGTTAAGACGGAGTCTAATATACGACATCTTTTTTTACCAAACACCAAATGATTACACTATTGAATGTGTAATTTTGGTGCAGGGAAACGAAATGGCATTAAAAAGAACTTCCTGTATAAAAATCTATGTTGATGCTCCAACATCTAAGTAATTACACTCTGTTTTAGTGTCCATATAAATGAAGCAGCAGCTACATCTTAAATCATCATGGAGAAAATCACTCGATAGTGGTGCTAAAGTAGTTCTGCTAAATACTAATTAGCTTTTTTTCTGACTGAAGAGGAATCCGTGTTATTTCATGTGGTTAACCTAGCTTTGAATTCAAAGATTTACTTAACTAGTTATTAAACCAGTTCACTGGTTAAGAAGAACATACTTTATTAGGTTGTTATTGTTGCAAACTGTTTTTGTTCTACACCATTGTCACTCTCACAAACTTAAAAACAAACAGCATGAAGCCTGAATGACTTGACTCATACGTATAAATCACTAGTGCAGACACATGCAGATGCTTGTGTTTGAGACGGCTGGCCATGAACCCATCTGTCTGCACTGTTTGCTTGTGAGAAAGAGGAAATTATCTGAAAGATGAAGAAGATCTGCCATGTTTTACGTCTGGAGATGATGGAGGTTGTTTGCTTTGTTACTCTCTGGATAGATTAGACAGCTGTGTTGGACCCAGGACGACAACCTTTCTTTCTTTCTCTGTGAGGGAACGGCAGCAGGATGTACAGTCATGTTTGTGATTTTACTGTAGGAGAGTAGTAAGTTGTCATACTTATTTGCTGTAATTGATTAAAAAAAAAACATTTCTGAAGTTGGCAGTAATTAATTCACAATTTGCTTACAGCGTACAGTAATATGAGACGTGTGTGCGGAGCCTCCTCAGTAAACTGAGGCCACGCTGAAGGCATCAAATGTACGAGGAGTGAAGATGTGTCACTGTGAATGAGAATGTGACAACTGGCAGCTCTTCATCAGCAGATCCTCTCAGTGTGCACCACTGCTCATCCAGCTGTGTTATTTCCAGCACTGTGATCATCGTGTGGTCCACTCTGCCTCTGTTCAACATCCTTCACACCAGTGTGACGAGAAAAATATACATTTTCCCAGCCCAAGATAATGAGCAGATGCTGCATTGACTACAGCTTAAAATACTTTTAGACAAGTACAGGGTTTTGAAAGCTGCTATTTTTGGACTTGATTTACATTGTAAATGTGTTGTTCACGAGTTAGATTCGTCCAACTTGTGACAACACATCTTTTGGTGAACCAGATGATATTTGTTGGGTGTGAACTAAACAGCTATTTATACCTTACACCTATTTAGAATGATGTGGGTGGAGGGCGGTCATAGAGCGTATCCCAGCATGCACAGTTGACGTGTCTGTTGCAGGAGTTGCAAAGAGGCAGACCCTGAGGCTGCTTTCAGACCGACCGCAGAACTTTGGTTCATTTGAAGGGACTGACACTGGGCTGCTGCCACCGGGGGGGGGGGGGCAATATCACCTGATCGATACATATGAATATCAACTTAATATATCAAACAGCAGAAGCTCAGAAGTCAGAGCCCAACTGGTGATATGAGATTCCACAGGCAGTGTGCAGACAGGCACTGACAACACACAGTCGATATTACCTCATTACAGTAGAAAGCTCCTGACATAAGTTTTTCTAAAGAGAAAATACAGGTGGGGACTAGACTGTCTGCTCCCTCCTGGAAAAAAAAAAAAAGGTGTCGGTAGGAGCAGAATATCTATAGACATGAAGGTTCCCTGCTCTACCCTCCACAGAGCCGGAGTGAAGCAGGGGGAATGTAATTTCAGCGGTGAATTATGATTGACAGGCTCGAAGGAATGATAGGCATGCCTTATCTTTATTTTTACGGAGCGTAGAGGGGAAGAGGAGGAAGAAGAGGGGAAAGAAAAGCAGAAGACTTGGGGAGTCATTATACGCAGCAAATGAGGCACTGATACATTCAGAATCGTTTTTGACTCAGTCCCCCACCGTGTGGAGGAGACAGGCAAGCATGGCACCAGAGATAATACCAAATTGCATACATTTTAATGGGCTTGACAGCGAGGGATCAGAGAGTATTAATCCATAGCTTCGTTGCGCCGTCCTGCTAATGTGGCTCTTTACCAAGCTATTATAACTTCGCTCAGAGACTGACAAATGGAAAATAAATGGGCTAGAGATAACTTCCATATTTACTTTATGGCAGGGACAGTGTGCATCCAGTGGGATCCAAAAGTCTGAGAGCACTAGTCAAGAAATTTCTATTTTGCATTTGCTTTCAATGTAATGCTGTTTTTTGCATTTCATTGATAATATTAGCTCAGCAGTTTGAAAGGTTGAATCTTTGAAAAATGTGCATAAGTGCATTCACATTTGTCCCCCTTCTGCTTTAAAGACAGCATGTGATGTCCCAGAATGCTTGGCTTTGTCAGCCTATAAGTGCCCCCATAAATGTTCAGTGGGGTTGAGATCAGGTGATTGTGGGGTAAAGTCCGTGTCAGTCAGAACTCCTTGGTTTTCTTTGGTCTTCAAGTAGTTCTCGCACAGCCTTGAGGTGTGTTTGGGGTCATTATTCTGCTGGAGTGTGAATCCTGTGTGAAACACCATGTTCCACTGTGGGTTTGATGCACTGCAGTATCACTTCTCTCTCCTGTTCGTCTCCTATCACACACCCATCTGTTACTTGGATTCATCAGTAAACAGGACTTTTCTTCCAAGTCGTCCACTGTGAAATGGTGGCGTTTCTTAGCCCACCCCAAGCTTTTGGCCTTGTTTCCTCTCCTGAGACGTGCTACTCGTCAACAAAGACAACCTTTTTTTGACTTTTACTTTTGCTGAGTCTTTTGTTCTTTATTTAGCAGATTCTGAATCTGTGATGAAGTTGCTTTACTATCTCTCAGGGAGCTATGTTTGATGTGCTGATCTTCTGATGGTGTGGTCACTTTTGTTCTGCCTGATTTGTGCTTTGGATACAACTGATCCAGTTTCCACGAGTTCCATTCACTACCTCTGTAGAAGCCTTTAGTCTAGCCATGATTTGATGCTGAGAAAACCCCTCTTTGCTTAGAATAACAATTTGACTTCTGACACTATCACTTAGTTCTGATGCCATTTTTCTCACTATCACAATGTTGCTCAGTAACTTGAGGCACAGCTTTATTTATAATAGGTAAACACTGGCTGCAAGTTGAGCCATTTGAACGAGCCTCTGATGTGTAGATCAAATCCACTGAACACATGCTTCAGTGGAAGGGATACAACTCTCAAAGAAATCTGACCTTTTGTACAAAGGAGAAGTTGGTAAATTTGAGTGTAGGATCTTACATATTTTAAATTACATAATTTCATTAAATATTCGTGCAGATCCTTGAAATGAAAGTGTTGCATACTGGTGACATTGGCTCTTTACTGGTGGGACTCTCCAGTGTAACATGTTGCTAAATTGTCAAACTATTTACCATAAATCAATTCTTCCTCACAGCTCTAAAACAGTAGTTGCCAGTGGCTGCACAGAGCAACGTCCCGTGTAAACTACTTTTTCAGAGCAGCAAAGAAGAATTGATTTCCAGGAAAACTGCTGTTTTATCCAGTTGTGAAACTCTAAAGTTTATTGATAAATTACATAGTATCGGCTCGTTGCATTGACTTACGTATTTGCCGATACACAATGTCTGAAGCATTTCCACATTTCCTGATATCTATATCATGACAACTCTCATTTCCAAGTTATTGAAAACATTAGACATAATGCTCTAAGTAAAATTTTTATGCTCATAGCATAACAGGACCCCTAGTGGGCTGTAGTAATTACAGATCTGTCTGCTGGGAGCAAAGCAGGAAATATAGACGTTGTAAGTAAAAAGAGGGAGGAGGTAAAAGGTGAATGGATGGGTTAACAAAGTGCCAGACTTTATAATCACGGTGACACATTTCTGTTTTAACCCAAACCATGATCTTTTTCTAACCCTATCCAAATGCTTTTTGTGCCCAAACCTAACCAAACCTTATAGTGCTGTTACATCAGCAAAAGTTTTATTTTTTCAACAGTCATTTGTAACAGTGTCTGTGTCCTCAGCTTTTCATACTGTACCGACACAACATAGCCGGTCTTCAAACATTATTGATGTTCCATACCCTGCCCTCGCTTGGGAGTCCAGTGTTCAGAGATTTTCAGTCAACAAGTGACTGATCAGACCAATCTGAGCTGCAACAAAAACATTTCATGCCACAACACAAGTTGGAAACGGATGTTCCACCGTCCACAACATAGAATAAATAACCATTAGTTTCTTTCTGTTGCCATATTCTTTCTTTCTGCTCTGCTGTTGGGTCTGAGCTCTACTTCATGAGCTGGACACCAAATATGTTGTATTTCGGTTGTCTATCAATTTACTGGCTATCATAAATTAAGAAAATATGAATATTAAAAATATTAATAGTAAATAATAACTTTAAAATTAATGAAAGTCCTCGGGGCACCAACCTAAACTAATAGGCAAAATAGCCAATATGGTTTTAGTCTCAATTTATTACCATTAATCTGGAACTCTGATTAACAATTAGCTTACTAACTGTAACCAAATTACCATATCGACAGTAAGTTAAAGTTGAAGGATTGGAATTCTACCAAGTAGAGGTTGGCAATATTCACGCTTGTGCAACATTAAACACACCAGTAGTTATACTTAAAGACATTTATTTACAATGGAGCAGTAAAACACAATGTCTAATCTAGTATATACAGGTGTGTGCATGTGTGTGTGTTGGTGTATATGTATGTGTGTGTCTGTGGGGACACAGACAAAGGCAAGATGGCCGATTCAAAGTGATCACTGTGACCACATGACCTGAACAAAGGAGACTACACAAGACGGCGGTAAACAAAGAAACTACTCAAAATGGCCGCTGAGACCACCTGGTGTGTTTGAGAGGGAAGGTGTGAGTTTCTTTGTTAGCCTAGCTCATGTAATCTAAAAGGTACCAGGTTAGAGGGAGGAGGTTAGCTTTATGCAGGTTCTAGAACTGAGACGTACTGCTATGTGTGTGAACATACGAGTACTCGATTAACTGTATGACTGACCACAACCTAAGCAAACATTACAACAACAAAACATCAATCAACAAGTACATTAACAAAGTTAAGACTTCTGCTGATTAGCTATGCTGTGCTGTGCTGTGCTGGAGAAAGGTTAGGCCCAGTCAGTTAACGTTACCCAGTCCTTGGAGCAAGCAAAGAGGTCCTTTCCAGTGTTGGTGTAAAGTCCAGTGAGTTGGGAGGCTTCCTGGTGGAGTAAAGTCCTGTCTGGCTGTGTTGCTTTGCTGTTATCTCCTTTGTTCTCCTCACAAAGTTAGCTGTTCCACGCTAACTCTGCTATGACTCCTGTTGCTTGGAAAATCAGCTGGCCTTGTGTCGTAGCTGCTGATTCTGAAGAGAATTTGGTTCCCTCACAGTTAATCCGAAGCAGGTTGCTGCTGTTGAGGAGAAGAGCGCTTGGAGGCTGCTGTGAGCAGGCCGGCGAGAGAGCTGGTTTCTCAGGTAGCAGAGCTGACCTGGGCTGGGGCCTTTGTTGCCCTTTGAAAAGCCGAGAGGAGAGAGCTGGAGCTGCTCTCCAGAGCAAGCCGAGAGGAGAAGAGAGAGAGAAGAGGGCCAGAGGACTGGTTTTGTTTGGTGACACCCTTGGGTGTCACATGTCACACGCTGACCCACACTGGCTGGCCAGTAAGGTCCGTGAGGGGAAGGGTCGTCCCCAGGTGTAAACGGTGAGGAACTGTGGAGTGTGAGTTCCTTTGTCCAGTGGAGCAAAGAAACATCTGGTCTCTTGAATGATGAGTCCCAACGCTGCTATTACCTAGGAACTACTTTTTGTGGAGGCTGGTGTATGATACAGGCTGGTCGCATATCTCGCTGCCAATCAACCGTTTGGTATATGTACATATACAGTATATTTATGTAAATCATATGAATATGAGTAAATTCATTAATAATGTTGACTGAATATTATGTTTCAATAACAACTCCAAAAGCTCAGGCCTGTTAAACTGAATCTTTTGTATAGGGTGTTGACAGCTTTGCTTCCCTGTTTTATACTCTGACTTTTGATCATTTTATTTTCCACATTATTTATGCATTTATTCCCAGTTTGCCAGGAAGCTACAAGGAATCTTAAAAAAAAAAAAAAAAAAAAAAAAAAAAAAAAAAAAAATACCACTAAATAGATGATTAACACAGAAAGAATGAGGGTTAACGATGCATAGAAGTGCAACTGCAGTCATCTCCCGCCATGCTTGTAAAAACGGAAAGATGAAAATCTTCACTTGATGTCTGTATTCAAAAACCTTTTCCCAAAAGCAAAGAGATGAAGTGAAAGAGAGAGAGGTGCAGAGAGAGAGAGAGAGAAACTTCCATAAATACATGAAAGGAAACCTCAGCTGCCTGTGTTGCAGCGCAGAGAGTAATCATAGATTATCAACATTTATATTGAAAAATGAAGCCCCATTAGAAAGCAGCTGGTAGATTACATTTGGTAAGGCCTGCATGTGTGTGTATGAATGCATGTGTTTTGTGTGTTAAAGAAAAGAAAAAAAAAAAAGTCTGGTTTCTTGCGACATGGCGGACCAGGCTCATTTTAGCAAGTAGATATCAGCACCCAAGGGTAATTTACATGGAACTATTTATGATGCTGAATTCAACATCTCTGTACAGTTGTTAGGGCCAACTGAAAAAACAGCAGCTGACATGAATCTGATGGAACAAAGACGCCTTGTGGTGTCTTTGTGTGTAGCTGATGATGTGTTTGTGTGTATAGTTTATGATGTCGGTGCAGCAGCAGTCTCCCTGTGGTGGTGCAGATACATCTCACAGGGTCACGGAGGCTCTTTGATGTAGTTGTACTGCCTTTGTGTGTTTGTGTGTGTGTGTGTGTGTGTGTGATTGTTTGTGTGTGTGAGAGCATGTCTGTTCTGGGATGCACTGGTTCTCAGGTGACTCAGTAATTGATTTGATACAGAGCTGCTTTAATTGCAGTGAATATTTACAGTCCTTTTTACGGGAACCCAATCGATCCCTACAGAAGTTACCACTCATATCACTTACAGGGCATCATTAATTTGTCTGCAAGTCAAATTTAACAGAATCCAATACAAAAACTACAAACAACACACATGGTAAATAACCAGTGAAATAATATGCTATACTGATTAATCCTTTGTTTAGCTGCTAAATCCCTTTTTCCATCTGGAGGACTCTTTGAATTCTATTCTGTTTCCAGAGACTTTCACATGAGTCTAGCATGCAACATATTTATTTATTTTTTTGGTCTGAACTGATCACAGACAACATGAGAGTCAGGGAGCTATAATACCAAAAGTGTGTTTTCGTATCTGTTTCAAACAGGGCTCCTTGTCTGTTCTGACCACGGCCGACAAGATGCAAGACTTTCAGGTAGCATTGTCCTTTCAAGTCCTGTCAGTTCACGGACCTAGTTATAAAATATTTATGGTGTGTTTGGGGATTTCAGGTCAAAGTATGAAATTGGAATATTTTTGCTTTCAAGTGTCAAGTCAAGTTGTACAATAAATGTCACATAGACCACCTTTCAGACCGCACCACTATAGGTTTCGCCCCTCAACCCTGTCCCCTAGAAATTATGTTTATATGCTGTACAACTAAACTGCAGCAGTAAACAGGATTTGCAGGAAACGTAATCACTCTCTGTATTTTTGTTCTGAGCCAATGGTTTTTTGGAATAACTGAAGAGCTACAGACAATGTAACAGCACAGAAGCTTCCAAACAGATGCATGGCATGGTACAATTACACAGTTACCACCATAGGTTAAATGTAAATAAACATGAGTCCCACAAGTCCCTGTGTTGTTTCTTTTTCTTTTTTCTTTCTTTCTTTTTATTTTCTTTCTCTAACTGTAACCAGTTGAGTCTGAATATGATCATAAAAAGTGTAATAACTCTGTAATGACAACAAGTGGATATTGTACTGTTATTCAATTTAAATGTATTTCCTACTTGGCAAATCCTTAAATTAACAATATATCCTCACTATGTGAATACAAGTCCGGTTGCAGTTACGTTTTGTACAACATATTTCCTGTTGCAGCTTACTTGTATAGAAACATAATATTTAGGAGAAAGGGTTGCTTGTGTAGAATCTGTCAAATTAAAGGATGCTTAATACTGTTTTGCATCTATCTGGTATCGGCAGTTTAACTCCTGAGGTTTCAGTATCACTTTTCAAAACTGGTATTGGGAGAGACGTACTTTAAAGGATTCAGGCTGCCATGTTCTGCCATGTTCAGCTTTAAAAGGTGTCTGTTCAAAACTGAGAGACAAGAGAGAGCAAAGAACTGAACTTTGATAACGGCAAAAGGGAATTACAGCGAGCTGTGTTGCAGCATGGATTGGTATCATTGATTATTAACGGGACAAATGAAAGAATCAATGAATTTGTCTTGGAATGCCCATGAAAATCAAAATGTGTCAGCCCCGCTGTCATGGCCATTTACATTTCAACAGATGCACGGCCTCAGCTGTCAAGTGCATTAACACAGAGCACCCGGAATCACTGTCATGTCCTCTGCGGCAAGACAATATTTAGTGGTGGATGAAGATTAAAGCGTTGACTACACCGTGTATCGTTTTTCCACAGGAAGTTGAGCTTGGGGAGAGCAGAGTTGCTGACAGTCCTCGCCACCTCTGCTGCTAAATTCCTATTAACCCCTCCGACAGACAGCATACTAAGCTTTTAACAGAATTCAATAATTATCCCAACAGCCTGACTCCATGTGTCCTCTGCCCCAGTCTGGCTGTCAGTCACTTTAATTACTCTTGTTGTAAAACCCATCAACCTCCAACCGAGTCTACACACCAAGGCCCAGCTACATTCAATACCAGACTAATGGGAGCAGTGTCTGTGAAAAGGCATTTTCTCCAGCTCCACTCAAACACTGTTGGCTGGTGGGTTCACAGTCAGTGAGTTAGTGGCTACCTCAGTAGGATGGTTGGTAGTGTTCCAGCTATATTTTCTGCGCTCTGGATTGAGTTTCAAGCTCATATCTCAATAGCCGAAATGTTGTGTTCATATGCGTCATCTTTACATTTAACCATGCGTGCTCATTACCAGAAAAAGCAAAACTATTTAAAGGAAAATGACCATCCATAATTCAGTGTTTACCAACAGTTTCACTGTTTGTTATTCTGGAGAGGCCTCTGAAATAAGAAATGAATCTTTTGAAAGTTGCGGAAGTAATAGAATATTTAAAAGAAAAAATATTTGCATTGACATAATTTTTGTTGGACTTCCTGTGAACAATGGCAGCATTACTCAGTTACACACAGTTGTGATTGGATTTGATAATGGAGAGACACGTGAAGGAATACTTTTCCCCAAACCATTGTTTTTAAAACACGGACCCCCTGTCAGATGGAAAAGTGGCTCTGAAATGTTAATGTAGCTCATTCCTTTTGCAGAAGACAGCAGCTGTTGGCCTGGATTTCAGTTTCAAGACCAAGACACAAATCATCCAGAGACTCTTCTCCAATATTTTTTCCACACTCTGTTTGCCCAAACTAATACTACTTTGTCAAGACATGCCAAATAATAGCTAAATATCAAGTGTATGTTTGTCGCTAGCATGGTTAGCTGTTTAACTGTAAGCCTCATAGGTTTTCTAGTGTATTCCTTTAAAGTGCACTAATCGTGCACACATGTATGAATGATTAGCACTGCAAGGAGAACATTTATTAGAAACTGGAGTAAATGTAAAAAGGGGAAACCAAGAAGTCACTTGGCGGCTGTGGCTCAGGAGGTAGAGCAGGTCGTCTACTAATCAGAAGGTTGGTGGTCCAATCCCCAGCTTCTCCAGTCTGAATGTGGAAGTGTCCTTGGGCAGGATCCTGACCCCCAAATTGCCCCCAATGGCTGTTTCATCAGTGTATGAATGTGATGTGTGAATGGGTGAATGTGGCATGTATTGTAAAGTGCTTTGAGTTGTTGATAAGACTAGAAAATGCCATCCATTCCGTTTACCATTTACTTCCTGCAGCCGGTAACTTGATCATTTATTTCTGTTGGATAATAGATGGATTTAAGAAATAACAAGAGACACCTCTAATGTGTGAACTACTTCAGTTAGATTTTGTCACTTCAGGAGTTTTTGCACAACAGAGGACCAGTAATTGATAACCAGATCACTGGTTTACCAAGTAATCAATAATTACTCGCCGTCTGTATGTGCCTATTTTTTATTGAGCTTTCACCCTGATTTTTGCCCATATCCATCACATACACACTGTTTCCATCTGTGCTGCTAACTGATCTGAAAATGGGGTCCAACCCATTTGGTGTGTGTGTGTGTGTGTGTGTGTGTGTGTGTGTGTGTGTGTGTGTGTGTGTGTGTGTGTGTGTGTGTGTGTACTTGAATGTGTGCATTTGGCTCTGTGGCCTCTCCTTCCATTTCAAATTTCATTTCTGTACTACGTCTCAATCACCATATTATAATTCAAGTCATGATGGTTTCCACAACAGCCACATGCTGCAGTTTTAGAGCAACACGTTGCTCTTAGTGTTTGTTTCTGTTTGTGTGTGTGTGTGTGTGTGTGTGTGTATGTGTGTGTGTGTTGGGAGAATATGGATGCGCCTTTCTCCTCTCTGCATCCTCTTCATGCATAAATTGCTGGGCTCTGGTGGCAGTGAGGTGGTTATTTTCCGTGCCCTGAACAAAAGGGGGGGGGCCGCACTCTAGTGTGTTTGCATGTGTGTTTGTTCAAGTGTGTGTGTCTTATCTCTGTGTTCATGTGTGGCCAGCATGTAAAGCAGGACAAAGGGGAACATTTTTGAAGTATCTGTGTGTGATTTCATGTTTTATTTTTTTTTTTTTACTGAATGCATTGCTTGGGTTGATAGCTTTGACTTATTTTGTGCCACAGTACCTGCGATAGAGTTGAGTCCCAATCTGCATACATGAATTTTAAAAACTGCATTTTACTGAAGTATTCGCAGGGGCCAGAGAGTGAGAGATGTGATAAATGTGAGCTGTTCCTTACACTGAAAGGAGTTTCTGTTCAGAATAAAAGAGATGTTAAATGAAATATAAAAGTTGAATTGATTTTTGAAGTGCTGTACATCTCAAATATCTCATACGCTCAAAATTTGTTGGGTTTGCTTCAACTTCACTCAGAAGGTCAGACCATAGGAACTTCAAAGTGTTTTGTAACCACCACACTGTGTGGGAGGTTGAATCGGTGCTGTCATAAGGTTTGCATTAAAAAAAAAGAAAAAAAAGAGAGACATTAAATCACAGAATGTGCACAGTGAGGGGAGAAAAGTGACAGACAGCAGGCTGCAATAGAAATGTACATCCAGACTTAATGAATAAGATAAAAACTATTTTTCTTCTCTTCAGTACAGTGACTCCATCATACGCTATAAAATGCTTCCTCAATGGGCTTTAAAGAGAAGAGAAGAACAGCTCTACAGTTGGTTTTTACTTACTTACTATAGATAATTAAAAAAAAAAACACTCCAGGTGAGATCAGGGACAAAAGCTCAGGAGACAAACCACACTGAAGCAAAAACAAAAAAACCTCTCTGTGGAGATGTCAGATTGATCAACGCTTGTCAGTAGCAGCAGGTATCTCTTCATCCTGATACTTTCTGGAGACGTTCCCCTGACGTTTCCTCCACACACAGTGTTTAAGTCAGTTTCATTTATACATGTCAAACAGAAGATGTGGGATATTAGCCGTCATGGTCATCATAGTTGGTTGTTCCAACTGGTCAGATGACATGCTGTTTTTCTCATTCTTGGCCAGATGTTGACTTGCTTAAAGGAATAATCTTAGTCTTGGTCTTAAAGGTCCCATATTGTAGAAAGGTTTTTTTTTTTTGGTCTAGGTTCTAAATTAATATTGTGAAACTATCAAAGTGCTCAGTCCACAGAGGAATGAACACAGCCTGTATTCAGAAACTGAGCCTTAAAACTAGCCATCAGGACGTCTGTAACTTGTGATGTCACAACAAAGCAGTCACTGCCCAAGATAGGCTCAGAGCCTCCTCTCTTCTGATTGGCTGGCTGACCTGTTATTGCTTCAGCTCCAGGGAGAAGCCTGGAAGAGGAGATGTAAAACTACAATGAGAAGTTTTTGTTACTAAAAACCACACATATATCTTCTTATGGATCAACACTTAAATTAAAACCCAAGAAAAGTGTGAAAAAAATGGAGCTTTAAGGTGATACAGTACGACAGTTTTCTAAGAGGTTGGACTAGACAGAGAGAGAGACAGAGAGAAAGGACCTGGTGAGCAATTTAAACTGGCCAAAGTGCACTCAATTGAAATGCATGACTCTGTTCTGCGAGGGCTGTTGTTCTCTTGCCGCTGGATTGTGACTGGATTTAAAGCAGAGCTTGAAAAAGTAGCGGACTAATTCATTGTATTCCTCGGCTACAGTACCCCTGTACCCATTAAACCATACTTTGATACCAAATAAGGTCTAAGTGTTTCAAATCTTCACTCTGTTTGCTTCAAGTAATCTCACAGCCTTTAATTAAAAGTTGCCAAGTGATTAAATGCCTGCTCACATGCTCTCTCACATACGAACTCGCACTCGCAGAGATTCCTCGGTCGCTGCTCCTTGACAGAGGCCATTTGCCGCATCCTAATGGAATTCATTAGTTTTTTCATTTGTGTCCTTGGAGGCTGGGCAACTTGACTGTGCATTGTTAATCACCTCTTATTCCTGACCCATAGTCAGCCTCTGGATTGTGTGAGCAGATAAAACATATCTAAAAGTCATTCCTTTGATGTTACTGAGCTGGATCTGCTATATATGGCTACTGAAAATAAGTGAAACATTCCACTGCAAAATGAGGTTTAGCAAGTTCAGAATGGTACGTCTGCGCCCACAATACAGAATTTAACAGCATATATAACAGTATTTTAGCAATCTGAAATATTTCTGAAAATCGATAGGCGTTTTTTTCTGACATGTCAATCAGCAGGACTTCCAGGACTGTTGAAAAATAATTGTTTTATAATGTGACAAGGTGGGTTAAAATGTTTTTTTTTTTAGCTGTCTCAGTCTTCCTGCTGTCTGCTGGGCACAATCCTGAAAAGCTTTTTATGTGGAAACATCTGGAAGAGTTGAGTTCCATAATGAGCAGCTTAACGTCAAGAGGAAAAAGAACAAAGTAGAATAAGTTAGAATTGGATAATCTGTGATTACAAATAATATTTTTATTAGAAAAATAATCATCTGAAACTGAGGGGTGAAAATTGCATGGCTATGCTGTTCTGATTTAAAATAATGTACTTTAAATTTACACAGTGATAAAATTATATTATTATTATTATTATTTTACAAGTGATTTAGCTCTCCTGTTCTGTCCAGGGTTTTATCAGGGACCAGCATTTGTTCATCCCTTTCTGTGTAAAGACAACTGAAGTCCAGTCAGAGCTGGGCATTAACCTAAAAAGTATCAAAACCGGCATTTAGAACCTCTAACTGACAAAATCTTGCTTGTGTCTGTTAATTTGGTTAATACTCTACCCAATTATTGCATTCATGAATTGTCCCCTTAAAAAAAATACTACGCTATGTTCAGTCACATGCCTCGGCCCATCCAACTAACGTGTTTCCCTCAAAGCGAAACTGGCAATATGGATGACACAGGTGCAAACACTGAGCCACAGGCTACGTCCAAACTAATACGTTTTAGTTTTAATCGCATCACTTTTGCTACGTTTACGCCTGGCATCCAGACTACAGAAAACAGAGACTTTTGGAAACGCTGCAGGACCGGTTTTAGTTTGAGAACTCCAGGGTTGCGCTGTAGTCTATGGATGGGCAGAAACAGAGACTTTTGGAAACAATGATGTAAATACCTGCCTCGCCTCCTGACTGGGTTTTGTCAGTCACGACTGCCGGACAGTGGTGAATGCAACATGCACAGCAAGCAAAGGTAACATCACCAATCTGTTTAATCACTTGGAATACAATCGCACGCTGGATATGAAGAACACATGGCTCAAAAAAAGAGAGAGACTGAAAACCGCCATAGTTAATAGTTAATTAATTGTAATCGTTTTGATATCACCAAGTCCTGCTAGTCTCTGACCACTTCTTGAAAACAAAGACTTTAAATCTGAGAGTAGTAACCAAGTTAACAGAGAAGAGGGTGGCAATAAGTAGGGAGTTCCTCAATGTGGACACAAGGTGCCTATAGGCGGGTGCTGGTCTGCAGGCAGGACTGGCAAAAAGCTGAAATGGTGGTCGGAAACAGGATGGAAGCTAGAAAGAATATATGAGTATATTATAGAAACAGGAGCTATATCAGCCGGGATCAGCTGATAGATCAAACATGGCAGCTGTAGTAACTCAGTAATGCCACCTTAAGTACAGAGAACTGCAGCTAAACTGTATGAGAGAATTATATACAGTGTATATGTACTGTACACACACGCATACACTCTCAGGGACAACTCCCTGTTGATGTGCCTGAGCATATTTCCCCATGCTCTCCATCTCTGGTAATTTGTAGGGAGACAGTCTGGCTCCGTTTCTCCGGATTTTATTACTTTAACTGGATAAGACCAGACTTCCCATTTAGACTGCAGGGTCTCATGCAGCTTAATTTCTCCATGGGATGAGAGGGCAGGACTTACAGCAGACCTTTTTATTGATAATGATAAATCACATTGTATAGTACTTGTCAAAACAGTTCTTGCAAAGTAAATACAGCCAGAATAAAACAAGAAAACAGGAGAAAAACAGGCAAAATATGCAAACACCTTTTAAAATATTTATGCTGCCGAATAGTGCAGCATAAATATTTTAACAATTTAATTTGTATGAAGGTAATATCCTCACCCGTCACACAGTTGTGATTTTCTGTGCTATTGCATAATCAGTGTTTTAACCAACTTACCACACAATCTTGAGGGATCACAATGAAAAAGTATGTGTCATTTTGTTTTGACATCCTGATGTTGAAGGTCTAGATGTTAAATACGTCTATATTGACCGCCTTTAAACTCCAACACAAATGAGCACGACTAAAAGTTATGTTCCAGTCTAATTTAGTTGAGGACTGTTTCCACTATTTTCTCTGTAGTAGCACAAGGATTAGACTTAATTCCTACCAGAATGAATCCAGAAGCATAAAAAATACCAAAACCTACCAGATACATAAATGTACCAAAATCTGTTCATGCAAAATAAACATGTTGCCACCATTGCAGTGTCATCAGGCCTCAGATTTTATTTATCTAAATGAAAGTACAGTGTGACATTATTTTTGTATCTTGTGATAATTGATGTGATAATAACAACCAATGTAAGTTGCAGAGTATTTTATACAAGTGAGCTTTGTAGAAATGTGAAAACTTGAAGCTGTTTGTGCACACACACACTCAAACTGAAGAAACCATGTAATGTTAATGATTCTGTTCTGTCTGTGTTTTTTAAGGTAAATGATTTATTTTTTACTGTAAGAAAGATGTTGGTGTGAAAGGGACAACCTATCACAACCTTTGTATAAATAAACATCAAATAAATAAAACAGGCAAGCTCCATAGAATCGCAGCCCCGGACCCGTTTTTGCCGACTTAAAAACATTGCACAGAATACATTTGTCTCATCATCATTGAATTCTGACGTACATTTTACTTGTTTCTATCCATAACAAAACAAAACAAAAAAAAAGAAACAACAATAAACAAAACATGGCATACCTTCGGGTTTCCCTGAATCCCACCCCCAGATAACTAATGTAGAAATCATAAAAGCTTCTGAGACCGACTCCGGCTTTGAAGGCAGTTATACACAATCTTAAACCTCCCGCTGAGTCTAAGGGTGCTCAGGCAGGACCTTCCAGGCAATTCTCAAGTCTATGATGGAAACAAAATCTGACCATATATTTTCTTTGTAAGCAGGTAGGGCCTCTCTGTCCCTTTTGAGAGATTAAAGAATAATCAGTATATACAATGCAGGGAGTATGCCAAAGAGTAATTTACACTGTATCAACCAGACGTTTTGGGAACAATGCCATCTACAGAGGTAATACTCTGAATCCTCCTGCCCTCTTTAAGCTATACACTTGTAAATATTTCTGTCAGAAATATAAGACTGTAGAGGATTGTGCCTCGCTATTATCTCCTCCACACTTTGTAGTCATCTTGACAGCCATGGCCCACCCTGCACCGAGGCCACATTTTGTATGTGGACAAACTTCAACAAGGGTTAGTAATGTACTGGTTCACAAATATTAGATCAGTCGTTTTCACAAGCCAGCAATCCTCTCTCTCACACACACACAGACACACACGCGCGCGCACACAGAGTTTAAGTGTCCAGCAGGAAGCCCTCTGCTGCAGCATAATAAGGAGCGTCTCACCGTGCATCAGAGTTGAAAGCTGTGCAGATGGCCCCAAATAATACATAATGCAAGGCCCATTGGTGTAGTGCCTATCTCAGGAAGTCCATTACTATAATGTTGAGATCTGAGGTGTTCTCTGCAGCGCCTACCCACTCACTAGCCACTTTTTTTTTTTTTGAAAAGTCATAGTCTAATGGGAAAGGTTTTGCCTTGATGTCAAGTGCAATTTCCAGACTCATGTCTTCGCATTTGGTCCTATTATCACTCAGAGAGAATGTGTTTGCAGTCAGAGGACCGGGGTAGTTGTAGATTACCCTTCCTGAATTGTTTGACATCAAAAAGAATTTCCAGATGTGTGCATGTGTATGTGAGGAGTGCATGCAAAGACGGAGGAAAAGGAGCATAGATATGTTTGATAACGATGCAATGAAACAATGGTCATAACAATTGACATGCGTGACATGATGTGGTTTTCTAATGCATCACAATTTGTAAGAGGACCCCTTCTCTTGGATATGGATGTCTATCACTGTATGTAGCAAGAGAGAAAAAATTAACAAAAAAATGTACTTAAAGTTCCCCTTCATGCAGTCATCCATGTGTGTGCATGTGTGTGTGCAGTTTTCACATATTGGATATACAAAGTACAAAATAAAAATTTCTGTTGCAGCCTTTAAAAACACTAGTCCATGATTAAGAATTAAGAAATACACTTGCAGCTAAAACAGTTATCATATAAGCATAATTATACCTTAAAACTATTCAGTTATAGTCATTTTAAAAAGACTGAGTTAATAGCTGTGATTTATAGTTGATTAAGTTCCCTAAGGTGGGCAGACACTAACCTTTGCGAGGCAGCTGAAGCGGAGGAGAGACTTTATCTTGCCAGGCAAGGTATTTGCTTCAGGCCAAATCACAGTAGTTAGGTCCAATCAGCATCCTATGAGGGAGGAACTACTATCAGCTACAGCAGTGGTCGGCAGCTGGCGGCGCACGGGCCAAAACTGGCCCGCCAGCAATAATATATGGCCCCCGCAGATTACTCTGATAATCAGATATTCATTTTAAACATTTTACAACATCAGACTGACAGTCCCACATTTAGCTATAATGTCCAAACAGAGAATCTACCCCCACATGAAAAATGCTTGTTATACTTTTACCCATGTTGAGAGTGAATAACGGGCACAAACATTCAAGAATCAGACTGCGAGCTGCGCTGTAATCGGTCCACAGCGCCTGGTGCTAAAATAAACCTCCGAGTTACCCACAGAATCACTTCCTCTTTAGCGATTCTGCCCACAAAATGAAAGCGTGAGAGAGTGCGTTTCCAATGAAGACTTCCCAGATGGTTCTGTGTAACAAACCATCTGCCACGTCAGGTTAGGCAGACGCTGTATGGACTAGACTGATTTTTCTACCAGATAAGATGTGGTTTAAGTCTCAGTGTCTCAGTTTGTGGAGGGTTCTGACACCTGATTAATTACCTGAATGATCATCGACTTGCATGCTGCAAGAACAGATGGATATCTTTCATCAGTTGCCTTTGAAAGAAATTTCTAGTGAAAGTTTAAAATCTGAGCTAGAGTCAAAATAAATAGACTATACACCATAGCACTGCTCAGAAATTCCTAATAATTCTCCAAGTCGTACTGCAATATCGTTAGACAAATCCTGGTTGGAAAAGATAAGTTTCCATTTCTCATCCCCACACTCTTATTATTACACTTGCACATACTTAGAGAGCTGGAACTAGAGCTATAAAAAGGCTGCTAGAGTTTCTTGCTTGTACTACTTATACAACACCAGACAGTCCAACACTTCCTATTTCCTGAAATGCACTTCTGTGTTTGACGTATCAGTCTGGAGAATCGATAGCAGTTAGGAAAGGAGTGGTGATTTATAAGACGCTCTCAAAGGTACATTGTCAATATATCCCACATTTCAGTGACTCATGGACACAACAAACTGTTCCAAACCGTACAGCGTGGAGAGAACTACTTTCCTCAATCCATTCTGGTGGGAAATCTTTATTTGTTAAATCCAGTGGTAGATAAAAATAAACTATTGCCACTCCTGCACGAGCTCATTGAGCCCGGATATCAGATAGGCAAGGAACTCGATAATTGCATTTAACCTAAGGTAGTCCACACAGAACCAAATGGTCTTGAGGCTTTAGCAGATACTCAATCGAGTCACACCACTGTAAGAGTATTACTCCCATTTTCTTGGACGACTTAGAATTTGTGTTGAGGGAAAAGTCATTCACTTCTTTCAAAAGAACTTTACCTTGCTCTTTCATACTAGTCCTCCAACCAGAGTGACTGTATAGCTTGTTTGTCTCTGCCTTCTGATGCAGCCAATAGGAGCATCTCCTGAAATCATGCCTGTACAACAGCAGGTGTAATGGACCTCCATTGTCATGGTTACAATAATAAACACATGGTTAAGCTTATGGTACAGTCACAGTTTGGTTAGGTTTATGCACAAAAAGTATTTTGCTAGGTTTAGTAAAAGATTAAGAACCTTCATTGTCATGGTTACAATAATAAACACACAGTTAATACTGTGGAACAATCATGGATCAACTGATCCATCATCCTTGAAGAATGATGGATCAGCAAATCACTGAGCATTATTACACTAATAAAGATTCAAGGCTTGATCATCTTCTTTTGTCATTTTGTCCCTTTTGGTAACTGAAGATTGTTCTCCACTTCATTTCTTTTTCGTCATTCGTGAGTGATGAAAAGAATGGCTGCTGAGTAGAATAAATACCATCTTCTCAGCTATGAACACTTCTCTCCACAGTATCTAATTAATTTTCTAAACCCAGGGCAATCCATGCCTGAGGAGATAACCGCAGCCTTAAATTAAATCTAATTGGAAGGTAATTTCCACTGCTGCCACAGTACAGTCATGAATGTACACACAGCACAAACTCACAACATCAATGTTTAATGGTAGATTTTGTTAGATCATGAGAAGAGTTGGTGACTGATGTACATACATTTGCATATGGGGGAGGGAGAGAAGACAGAAGGTTGATGAAGTTGACTTGCCTGTTTCAGAGCCAGATGTTTCCTTTCTGTTTCTACCTTTAGCAAGTGTTTTTCCTTCAGTGTCAAAAATTTTATAGTTATTTCATATTGTTCTATTTTGTATACTTAAATTCCCTTCCATTTTCAGAAAATAAAAGAGGAAAGCCAGTCCAAGTCTCATTTGTGAAAATAAGTCAGAAGCAAGACAACAAAGACTTAAACCGCTAATAGTTTACCAATTTACCCTCGGTAGATGATTGACCAGCAATTAATGGAATTCTAACATCGAAGCCAAACAACCGAAAACAGAGAAAGACATTGTGACTTATTAACTCTGTTGGACCATCCACTTAAACTAGCTTTAAGAGACATGGCTTGTAGACATTATTATAACTTTAAATACTCTTGAATAAACTGTTAAACAGTAATAAAAACTTTCACCACAATGCAGTGCAACCCTAACCCTAACCCAATCCAATAAATGCACATCCCTTGTTGATAACTTTTATAGATTACAGAAATCCTGTCTCATTGTATTATAAACCACAGTTCAGTGTTTTGGCACCTGATGAACCTTCAAAGTCATGGATCCAAAACTTTCTGGATCATATATATACGATACATGTCTCCACCAATGGAGCTCCTTGTGTTATTTAGTGCAGGGTTGTTTCTGGTCTGAACGCCCATTAGCGGTTAACGTACCGGTTAATAGTTCATCAATTAACCCAAGTAATCGCTATGCCGACCCTCACCAAGCTTTTTGCACTGCCTATTTTGGAAGGACAGGTGGATAAACTGTTCAGTCCTAACAGTTCAACATAAATATAAATATTACTTTTTATGAAAAATTAAAACCGAACTTGAGCCGTTTTGCAAAAATAAAATGCACTCTTAGACCTTGAAAATCCCTCTGAGGTGTTACAGCAATCACCTTTCCTCCATAAGGTGTTCATATATAGTTTAATTTTTCCATCAATTATGCAAAGGAACCTCCTTACAATTATTTCTTTTTTGGTAGCACTATAGTGATGTAGGAAAAAAGGGATATTCAAAGTGTTATCTAATGTCTTCGGATAGATTACACATGATGGCCTTGCTCTGGCCATTGCCTGAGTGCATATTCTCAGTGGGTAGCTGTCAGGGCTTATACAGTGCATGGATCGATGTTCCAAATAGTTAAGAGTGGTATGAATAATTAGCACGGCAGAGGCCCTGTGAAGCGAGTTAGCTTCTTACCTTTCCCCTCCCCAAGTTTCCTTTCATGTATGAGTTGGCCGGAGAGTCTGAGCTGTATTTCTGAGAATCATTAGCCACAGTCGGGTCCTTTGAGATGACTCTGATTGCCGCGCTATGAAATGTTAGACACCAAGTGATACTTTTTGTCACTTGAGCTGATGAAAGTGGAGGGGAGAATGGGAGAGGGAGAAAATTGAGGGGAGGGAGGTAATGACACAAGCAGAGTGTAAGAAAAGAGAAAGTGAACAAGAAAGAAATGACTCAGGCAGGCAGTGAGGATTGGAGTCTTTTAAGAGATCTATAGGAAGTAATGGATAATGTCAGAGAGAGCACCAGACTTTACAGAGAGTGCATCTGTGTGCTACTCTGGCAGAGGATTCTGGAGGAAAACCAATAGATCTGAATGGTAAATAGAGGATTCATTGCTCTCAGCTGAGATCGATATTAATACACAGTAAACTCCTGTTTACCTCTTCCTCTCAAGAGAATAAAAGAGAATTAAAAAAAAAAAAAAAATGATTTACCCTCTAGTACTTCTTCCTTTCACTTCTTCATGTTGAAAGATTCTTAAATATTTTTGCTGAGTTTCCTCTTTGTCGTTTGCGTATCATGTCCTTAACCCTCTTGCTTCTTTTCATCCTCCTCTAACCTCTCTTTGATGCAGGAAATATTTTAACTGTATTTTGCGTCATCTCTCTCTCTCTCTCCTCTTCCCTCTATCCGCCTATATTCATACTTCTTTTCCTCCAACCTTCCTTTGATCCAAGACGCCTTTTTCAATTTTTTTTTTCTTTTTGCTGACCACTGCAGAAGCCTTTGTCTGAGAGATTCTCGTCCTGAGCTTAGTGAACGCTCACTGTTCGAGGCCTGCATCTTATCTCTTCTAATTACCAAACGCCGCCATCTATGGCGTCACTGTAGTGGGGAGAAAGACATAACAGGAAAAACAAAGAATAAAAAGAAAATTCTTGGAGGCTAAAACAAAGGAAAGTTTTGTCCTGATGTGCTCTGTAAAGTCTCTGAAAGCAGGTAACATGCCAGGCAGTTAGAATGAATCTGATGTCATTGTTAAAGCTGCCAGGGCGCTTCATACGCCGACAGCTTGAACATGCCAGCGAGGAGAAAAGGAAAAAAGCACATGAATTTGAAAATCAAAAAGTCAAGTTAAATGTACAAGCGGCCTGTGTTTACCAAACTGTGATAGATCCTTTTGAAAGGGGGAAAAACTGCTTCTTCTGATAACTTCTTTTTATTTTGCTCTTATTTTGTGACTCATCACTTGCTGTACGCAGGGAAGTGACTATACCCATCACCAGAATTTAATTTTGAGACAAACTTGGATGAATTCAGGGCATTTTAGTACAGGAAAAAGGCTGGTCATTTTTATTCGCAAACAAAAGTCTTTGTTAGTGTCACTTATATCCTTGGAGCAGTTCTACTCCTTTAGGTTTTCAGGCTTTAGAGCTTTTCTTTGTGTCACAAGCCCATCGGCCAACCAAACTTCAGATCAATCAATAGTTCTGGACCCAGACACAATCAGTTCAAGTGTGCCTGTGGCCTCAAGAGCCAGAGGCAAAGACAGAGATAAATCCAAACAACACGCATGCATATGCATTAACCAATGTGTCCACTTGAAGAAAAGGAGACAGACCAGACAATTATGGCTGATGCCTTTAGCAAGTTAACTGGCCATTTGCATAAAAGCATTTTTGTCTTCTTTTTCATTTCTTTCAAATTTATTGGACAAAGGAAAAGAGACGGAGACAGAGCAGACAAAATGGCACCCAGACAAAGAGAAATTATTTCATCTTATTTGCCAGGGGAAATATAGTTTTCTTTACTCTATGTGTTTGTGTACTGTACAACACTATATACTGCATATTTCTTTGTGAAATTTAATTTTGGGCTGACATGATATAGACTGTATAGAGGACACCCCTGAGACAATGTGCTGCGTCATTGTTTCCCTTTTGTTTATTTGTCAATTATAAAACATTTGAATTATAAAAAGTAACATACATGGGTCAGTATTAAACTTTTCATAATACAGGAGCTCTGTACAGGCAAGGTTAGATTTGAATAGAGGATTATTGCTTATTACATTAATATGTTTTCCAGTGCAGCACTACTTTATCAAGCAGTGTTTGCAGATGTTTTTGTCATGCAACCCTTTGTGTATTAAAAAACAATAAATTAATTTCCCATTGAACCAAAGTAAATGAAAACATGTAATTGAAGTCAATACGGGGCAATTTATTTTAGCTTGTTCTTGTTTAGTTTGCTGATACCTATGATTGGTGATACCTGCTACCAGTGGTGCTTTTCTAATTTGAGGTCAGAAAATTAGGGGGGGGGTTTAAATATGATTTATCATCGCTGCTGCCAGTATGTCGTCAGTTTGGAAGGACTGCTTATATAGTAACCAATCAGCACTGTGATGTCGGTGTTGAGCCCATCACACAATAGTAGCCTGAAAAAGCACCAGAGGGAAAAATAGCACATAGAGTTCAAGTTAAGGTTCTTTTCTATAACACATTTTATACACACACGTGCCGAAGATACATCTGTATCAGCAGGCGTTAGTGCAGTTACACAACAAGCAGTGCAGAAAATAATACACACTACACTCAATAGGACTGTTGTGAAAAGGTAGGTTTTTAACCTGCTTTCCAAAAGTGTTCAGTGTGCGGGCATGAATACAAAAGGCAGCTGCTGAAGAACGGGTAAAAGACTGTGGACCTGAGTGTTCTTGTTGATTTGAATCTAATAAAGATGTCTCTTAATTAGTGAGGTTCAAGGGCCTGCAGAGCTTTGTATACCAGTAGCAGAATTTTAAAATTGATTCTAGATTTAACAGGGAGAGGAGCTCTGAGAACAGGTGTAATATGTTCTGACTATTTTGCTGAAATGTAATCTCTGCTGATTTTGGGAGGCCAGTAGCATCAGGGTCTGTTTGAT
This sequence comes from Seriola lalandi dorsalis, assembly GCF_002814215.2. Taxonomy (NCBI): domain Eukaryota; kingdom Metazoa; phylum Chordata; class Actinopteri; order Carangiformes; family Carangidae; genus Seriola; species Seriola lalandi. The sequence goes on along the minus strand of NW_019525453.1, from coordinate 6,554,587 downwards.
TGTCAACATGAATATGAAATCACCTGAGTGGAAACCTTGAACAGTTGCTCAAAACAAGCCAATAGACAGTATTTATCAAAATCATACCATTACTGTGTGTACATACAGCAAGGTATTTAAAAATATGTGACTTCTATACTGCATTTGATTGTACAGGTGCTTAATCTGTGCATTGGCAATAAAGTTGAATCAGTCTGATGTTGCACTATTTGCTTGGTTAAAAAATATTGAAGTGTTATAATTCTTATAGGTCTGTACTGTTGTTATTTCATCTTGGGGACTCAACATCATGAGGCACATTACAGTATGCATCAGTTCACATTGAATTAAACTTGTTGATGTGATTTGGCATTTTCAATCAAAAGCCTCTCAGCTTGTTTGTGTATGTTTACTGTATTTTCCCAGAGGCTTGTTATGTATCATTGCTCATTAAGATAAAAAATTATAGCCACTTTCCTACAGCAAATCATACAATTTGAAAGCTAATTTTATCCTTTGTAGAGTCCTGGGGAAATGACTCACCTCATTAATTTTTATGATCAGTGTGTATTCCATTCCTATCATGTATGTGAGTGTTTTGCTAAAGGATCAGATGCACATTACCTGCCTCTGTCTAATCCAATGGGTTAAAGCAACAATATGTAACTTTTAAATGAAGACATAACACATAAGCAATACAAAACGTTGTCTCTGTTTAATAGTTTTATTTCTACGGCCTTACTTGGTGTGACCACTAGCCTATGGTGGCTAATGTTGGCCGTTCTTAGAAGACTCGAAATAGACATTGCTCTGTAACCGAAATTACTGAGTCAGTTTGCTGACCTCTAATGTTTCTCTACTTGTGCTACGGTTGCTCTACATTTTAGCATTCACCATTATCCTGTGATTACTGCTTGTTATCATTGATCAAAATTACGAACTGTAGGCTAGCTTTAGCTATTTGTACGTTTTGCTATTGCTACATAGCAAGCATTAGCATTAACAGCTGTTTACTTACCAGTCAAGAAGAAATGTTGCGAGTTCAACATCAAACTTTATTCCTTTACTCACCAAGAGCTGTCTGCAGCGGTGGAAAGCAACGCCAATGTTAACGCTCGTCTCCACACGTCTTTTATTCTGTTAGCATGCTAACCAGCTAGCCCCAGCTTGTCTCGTGCCTTTCTGATAGCATCTCACCCTAGCCTCCAATCTGCCCTGAAGACGTAGCACTGCTCAGACATTATTAAAAAATCCCTTTGTTGAGAGGTGACCACTGTAAAGGAATGAAGTTTGACAAATAAAGAGTATAAGATTTCTTTTTTTTTTTTTTTAATCATCAAATAATTGTAAATTTTCAAGGAAAAAATGTTCCAGCTTCTCTGTTTTTGCCTTTACTTATCTCATATGATATTAATCTGAATATATTTAGGTTTTTGACTGTTGGTCAGACAAAACAGGACATTTGATGTTAGTACATTAAGCAACTGGTAAATATAATTGGCTTTTTTCTTTATTTTCTGACATTTTAATCATTTTAATCATTAATTTAAACAATTAAGTAAGACAAAAATGACCAGATTAATCAATAATAAAAATGGTTGTTATTTGAAAACATCCCCATGACCAGTCCTCAACCTTTGGGCTGGAGGTTTAGAAATATAAACAGCAATTCAATGTCACTCCAGCAAAGCAAAGGGGGAAAAAACTGGATGGAATGATGTATAGATATTGAATGAAGAAGCGATACATGGTCGGTTGCAATCTGTGCTGTGCTTGTAGATAAATGTCGTGCTGAGCATACACACATACAAACAGTTGGCTTCCTCTGCATGTTTTCTCATACCAACTGATACCTGCTTATTGATCCATGTATTGCTCTGAGATCTGACAGGACTGAGTCGATCGCTCAACATGAGAGACCCTTTCATGTTCTCCCATCTGTGGGGCACTGCTATTACTAATGACCAGCAGGGGGTGGGGGGGATTGTAGGGGCAAAAACTAAAGTGAATAGCTGCTTTTAACAATAATTTCAACCTGAAAATAAGAGTGTTTACGAGGTATCAAATGTCGTGGAGCTCCTGTGTGTGTCTGTCTGTCTGTCTGTCTGTCTGTCTGTCGGTCTGTCTGTCTGTATGTGTGTGTTGGGCCATTTTTCTGAGAAGTTCGCTAATTATGGCAGATGAAACAATGAAAAGGAGACCGTCTCAAGGCCTGCAGATCCCCAGTACACAAACACACACACCATATGTGGGAGTGGAAAGAGGAGTGACAGTTATCTCATTGCTCCGAGCGCTGCTGCTTCGACTAATCAGCAACCTAAAGGAGATAAGTTTTGACAGAACGAGGAGTAAGGAGGGAAAAAAGGAACCGAAAAGGAAAACGAGTCACATTCATCTCAAACTTAACAGGGAGCTGAAAACTTTCAGGCCATCTGCCACAGACATAAACAACTTTGCTACATTGATGAAAATGACACAGATGTGTCAATGTGGAGCTGGATTCAACTTCAATCAACAAAACTGTTCTGAAAAATGGAGGAAGAAGTGTAATGAAGAGCCAGATCCTGATGAGAGGTGACTGTTAAGGTCAATCCTGTTTTGAATCTGGATGTTTCATTGAGTGAATCTTCTAGGTTTCAAGTTTATTTCTTCCATCTATGAAACCTTTTTATAATTAGTTTCTCTGTTCAGATCAGAACAAGGCAGAGCAGACAAAACGCTCTTTTCCCTGACAGCTTCCCCCAGGACTTCCTCACTTCTTGGCCAACTGTTTTATACCACCAACATGTCCCCGGGGCTTCCCTGGGGTCTCTTCCAGTCCCTCCGGTATCGTACACCTCTAAGGGTAAACTTCCAGAGCTGGCTCTTGTTACAGTGCATGTCAAATTTCAATTAGAGACCAATTTAATAAGTGAAATTAAGAATCAATCCGTCAAAAATAACCTTTTTAAGGTTTAACACTGCTAGATAAGTAAGGTACTACATTTGATATTTCCCTTGTTTCATTTCTCTAATTGTGACTCTGTCGTTTTTGCAGAACATGCAGCATTCATTTTATTAGGAGTGGTTGCTGGCAATGGTCACTGCCTACATCTCTCAACAATGCAGAGAGTGTCATTAAGTTTGCCCTGCAGTGTCTGGAATTTTAAATTGCCTGATGCTCACGTAGCTCGTAGCAACTGTGAAAACTGAAGTGATGAAGCAAACCAAACTTTTTAAAGAATGTTTCGCCAGCTACATCTGTCTAGTTTTTAATTTTTGTCGAAATTTGACTAAAAAGACAAGTAGGCCAAGTTTTAGTTTTAATCTGGAGCTTGACTCCGAGATCAAAAAGCGGTTGATGGAATTCCCATTCTGTTTTAGTGGCATATGTCTCTTCTTAATGGCATGTCACTGTTGACTCCAACAGGCTTGATGAGGGTCAAGTTGTACTGTTGGCATTTTGCTTTTATTTGGCACACAGCAGCAGGATACCAATATTTAGCACTGGCATGTGTCAGTAAAGAATTGTTACCGTGTATGCTGCTGCAAGTGTCAATATGGCCATTTTTGTTGTTTTGCCTGGAAATTTTCACAGCGATATCGCAGTATGTTGCTGCCAAGACATGACGACCTCCAATATGGCTGCCAAGAGCATTTCACCCTCTGAAAGCTCACCATAAAGCTGAAGCAGCCAGTGGTGCTTTCTCTTAAGTGCGTAGATGTGCGTAGAAACCTCAGATAGCCTCGTGATTTATCAACCATATCTGTCACATATTTCAGTGCTATCTGTGTACCTGCACTTCACAGGAGCAATCCGTTCTCGCAGGGTATGAACTGCCTGTGATAAAGCTTCATTCACTCACTCTGATGGAGGAGTCGCTACATACAAACCTGGGTCAGTGCAGTTTGAGATTAAGATACGTTTTATTACACTTGCAGGGAAATTTGTCTTTGTGCACTGACGATACACCAGCAAGGACGGAAGAAAAAGTACAAAAATAAAGCACTCAACAGCAGTGCAGGTTATGTGCTCCATAGGCGAACAGCCTGTCTGTTTCCATTAATTAAAACAAAGCATATATCACAGAGGTTAAATAAAACAGGGCTTTTAAGATGACAAGAGCATCATCAAATATACCTCAGATGCAGGAGAGAAAAAAAGAAATTACATAGCAATGAAAGATGACCTGACTAAACTCAATCCCACCTCTTACTTTACTCACAGTGAGCACGCATTTACCAACCATTTAAGTATGACCACAGATGATTTACACTTAAGAAATCATCTCCTCCTCAATGCTTCCTTCCCTCCTTCATTCTCTCCACCCCCCCCCCTCTCTAAGTCCTCTTCTCCTTCTCTTACCACCACATTGAAAGAAGATTGAATTTTTACCATGAGGGTGTTGAGCTAGAAGCAACAAGGCATAAACCAGCCAGGCTGTTTGGCTGTGAAGCAATGGCTGTATGTAGTAAGCTCATAAATAACTCCAGGGTTGGCTGAAAACATCCAGTAAAACATGTCTGTTTATCCCAATGTTGTCTCAAAATTCAGAGCCCTCACATTAGGTCCAGCCTGGCTGTTTTTGAAGGCTGCTATGATGCTATGTATTTTCACTCTGAACTGATATTTTGTATCAATATTTGACAATACTGTTTTGAAGAGCCCTTTCTAGAACTTTATGATAACTGTGACAGATTTATCAATGAAATTTCTAGTAAATTTTTGAAACAATGTGTCCCTGATCTCACACAGATGTAACTCAAAGCAGTCTCCTCAATCAACTCTATATCCAGCTAACACTTAAGCGTTTAACACTATACAAGTTGATTGTAGATATGTTTGTGATGTCTACTTAGATGATTGTGCTGAGGCTAAAGCTGCATGTCCCAAGCAAAAAGTCAACATCCTTACGATTGTCAACAATAGAAAACCATACTCGGACAAGCAACACAGAGTCATTATGCTTTTTCAAACAGCTTTCTTCAGTTATACGAGATAAAATGGTTTAGCTGTGACCCAATTCAGGGGGCGCATCCTTCGGAGGCTGCACAGCGGTGCGACCAGGTGGATCCTTCATGGCCCAACCTATCCCAAGATTCATTGCCTGCTGATAATGAAAATAATATGGCAGCAAACAATGCTGACAGAGAGCCCGAGGATTATACATTTAAATGTAAGTATTTTAATGTAATTATTGGATTTCAGCGCAGCTGAGCCGCTGACAGTGTGAAGCTGTTAAAAAACCAAGGGCCTTAAAATCTCAAGTCAACCTCAAGGTTGCTAGGTGACAGGAGCAGCAACTTGTGATGTAATGGAAAGGGCGGGCACAGACGTATAATCAAAATCCTCTGGAGGCCAAGACCGTCTCATTTCGGTTCTGTGTTTATGGTCTGTGACGGCTACGAAGGCAACACTTAATTAATGCTTGTTAGTTGATCACGCTAATGGTTGCAGCTTACATTGGAGCTGACAAGAGACAGAGCCACATGTATTTATTTAAAACGTCGTACAGCTTGGTATCGCCCCCGCCTAATTTTTGGCCAGTAAAAACCCTGACACTGTCTCCACATGTGGAGAAATCAAACCTTGACCTGCTCTCTCTGTGTTACGGTTGCTAAGATATGACTGAATCACCACTGTTCAGGGTTATAGTGAACAGTCAGTTAACTTGACGACCACAGTGTTTGTAACAATACAATTTATGACCAAAGCAACAAAAAACAAGATCCATGTTGCATGAAACTGCAGTTTCTCTTTAAGAAACGCCCTTACTCTAACCCCAATGCCCCAGTGTATCAGTCTAACCTTAATTCGCACTGACTCATGGGTAAGTCCATTCACACACAATTGCGACTCTTCAGATAACTCATGGATCAAGACGCCTCAGCACTCATATAATTACACGCGTGCAAAACTCTTTTCCACCTCATTTTGCTGCCGGAGACACATGGGGTTTGAGTAAAGCACTTTCACACAATCATTAAAGAGCTTGACCTAAATTAATGAGGACAACTCGCTAATACGTGGATAGTAATATTAAAGCTGTTTTTCTGCTGCCTTCCGCTTTCTTTTTCTCACACTTCATTTCCACTGCACACACACACATCCCACCATCCGTCCATCTCTCATCCCTGTCTCTTTTTTTGGTTTTCGACTTTCCCATCCCTGTCTCTCTCACTCATCCTCTCTCCGTTTCCTCCCTCATCACCTCTGTCTCTTCTCTCCTCCTTCCTTTTTTCCCTGAGCGGCTGAAGCGTTCCCACCCAGCTGAGAGTCGGCCTTTGAGCATCGGTGTCTTTCTGTGGCTTCGGGCAAAATAAGATGGGAATTACCGAGATGAGTGAGAAATCCTAATGACTGCCTCCCGCCCTCGGCCCCCCAATCCAACCATTCCCTGTTTAGCATCATTGTGTGGATATGCTTCACCCTCGGAATACATTCATAATTGATGGATTTTTATGCAGAACACTCAGAAAGCTGCCTTGTATATTGCTCTTCCTCGCTTGTTTTTGTTATTGCCTTTGCCTGTATCGCTCCTTACTCTTGTATTTGGAGTGGCAAGAGACTTTTTCCAGAAGGTGACTGGCCCAAAACCAAACTTTTATTTCTGTCTAAATTGCAGAAGGAGCGAGAATATGCAGCAGGGATTCTACCCAGGAGATTTCATTATAAGATCCAAGCTAGAGTTTGAGGATTCAACCATTCATCCGTGTACTTTATTCAAGCAGGGTAATACTCTTTGTAGAAGCTTTGAAACATCTGCCATGATAAGCAAGCTTATTGAGCATCTATAGGGTATATATGGTGTATATGACATGTAGATTGTGTTTGAGGTAGGTGGGCCAAAAGCAATATCTTGTGATGAATCTATTTTCTGAGAACCAGGTGTTTCATATCTATGAACACTCAGCAGGTCATTGCACCAGCAACAGTGCAGCAGGTTCAAGGAAATGTGCTCCCCTAAAGGTAGAAATGCAAATCTTCGTTTCCTGGAAGGGGGCAGTGTAATAAAAGTTCAGTACCAGTCACTATATTGGGTATCGGGTGCTTGGTACTTAAAGCAATAAAATGTCCATTGGCTTCTTGAACACAGAGTTTGTTAAATTTGCTTTCAGCTGCAATAATCTTTCAGGAAACAGTGCTTGGACTGGGGATGAAATGAATTGCTCAAGAGACTGGAGTAATTAAAATCCTTTTCAAATTCCCTGCTTCATCATTGAAGTATTACACAGCGTACAAATACACAAACCATAATCACTGTTGCGCCAAGAGATGATGCTGTGAATTGATCCCAGAAATGGAGGCAAAAAATGTAAATAGGAGGAAAAAGAAAAAGAAACTGGCAGTAAAAAAAGATTGGGAATACATATGAAAGTGCTCACACTTCCTGTGCTAGCAGCTAGCAGCTAGTTCCATGCTGTATATTAATGCGTATATGCCACTAAAACAAGAGCAATTTTAGAAGGCTTGAGCTATACATTTGTTTATTGAAGTCGTAAACTTAAGGGTATTTTGAAAACATTATAATCTATTTTTTAGGCGATCATGATCAGCGGCCGATCAATCGATACAGGAAACTAGGGCTGTGTATAATGACACAGTGGATGCTCACTCAGTTCCTGATTATACTACATTAGTTGTCTGCATGCACGGGTGTTTTCACATTTGTACAGTCCATGCAGTTATAGGGGTTTTGGGTTGTGTGGAGATCCTCACGAACATGTGCAGATGATGAAATTTACGTCACAGACTGACCTGTCCTCGGTTTCTCTCATGTATTCTGACATTGTGTTTTGAGAGGAGCAAATGAATAGTGAAGCTGCAGCAGCTCATGTTTATTGTATAACAAGTGCAAAAGCACATTTCTTCAGTTTCACCTCACATTTACATGATTTTGTTGTGATACGATTCCTGCTTTCGTGGCAACTGAACATTGTTTTCAGAATACCTGATGATAGTCAAAATAATATTCAATCAGGAAAGTAATAGTAATAGTTTTTGCCTTGATGAAGGTCAGTGGTTATACTTTCTATCGTTTTAGTCTCTGTGACACGATGCGTCACCTAACTGTAATTTCATCTGGAACTCGTCTAGTGTCGTCATGTGACGAGATTCTGTGATCATCAGCCTTTCCACACCAATCTCTGCGTGTTTGTCGTCCCTCTTGGTTTGATTTCTCTCTCGTGTTTCTTATTCATGCTTTGTGCAACATAGCGTGAGTGTGTGCGTGTGTGTGTGTGTGTGTCACAGCGTGGCAGAGAGTGTGTTTCACAATTACGTGTAGCTGAACAAGGCGGGCTGACTGACAGGCTCTCTGCTTGTCTCTCAAAGGGGCAGCGAGAATTGAGTAGCAGTAATCCACCACACACTACTGGGATTTCACACTGCGGCTCCATGCCTATACTCTGAATTATTTGCTGCCAAGGGAATTTCACACTAACACACACCAGGGGTCCCTCAGAACTGACTGTGTGTGTGTGTTTGCGTGTGTGTGCTAGTGTGTGTCTATACTGAGAGAGCAATTAGATGATTGATGATGATTGATGTGGCTGCTTGGGGATGAAAGAACACACACACACACATACACACACACACTCACACGTACACACTCCCTTCCCTTTTCTCCGCACCACCCAGTCCGGTTACCATCAATCGGCTAATTGCTTTACACTTCAGCTCGCTGAGTTTGAGGATTGAATCACTATTCAATTAGAAAATAGAGCCATTCTCCATTGTCCCATGAGTCTGAAGCTTCAGAAACACACTCACACAAATGCACACTTCTCTTCTTTCTTTTTTTCAGTCTGTCTGTCTCTCTCCCCACCCGGTAGCCATGGTGATGCTGAAATGAGTGGGTACACGATGAGGAGTATGATCAATGAGATTATTCTCCCTCTTTGAGATGAGGAGGTGCAGCGTCAGGCAGGAAGAATAATTTCCATTGATCCGTTTCAAGTATCTCAGGTAGAAGAGTGGCGTTTGGTAGAAAGATTAGATAAAAAGAAAAAATGCCAAACATTTAGCGGCTTCATCTTCATCCATAATGGCATCACCTTTGGCTCGAGGACATCGCAGTGGACTTTTCACTATTGTCTGACATTTGATAGACCAAATGATTCATCGGCTGATTGTGAAAATAACAGATGGATTAATTGATAATAATGGTAAGTACAGCCCTAAGTGACACCTTAACTGCTTTCATCTCCCACACTCCAACTAACGCTTCAGTGGCTTCAGTGTTGTTAATTTAACTACTTCAGGCCTTCATGCTTTCAGAAATTACACAGTGTTCCAAGTGACACCTCAGCTCCTTTCAGTACTTACACATCAGCTTCAAACGACAGAGCTTTGAGTTAAAGACATTTTTCAGCATTTGAACTTTAGCACTCTTTACTAGATTTTCTTGAATAAATCTTAAAGAACATTTGAACTTGAAACATGGGTTTAATTTTCGTTTCAGTTGTCTCAAAGTTCAAAGTTCCACTTATTTTTTTGTCCCATACAGGAAATGGATTTGCAGCCAGGCTATACAATAACGCACAAATAAAGACACAAATAGCACCAAACACCAAACCAACCATATCGAACACCGACAGACAGTACGACGTGATGCTCAGAATGACATGTAACAGTTCATTTATCAAGGTCAAAGTGCAAAAGTCAAATATGCCCCTTGTTACAGGCAAATCATAAGCGAAGGCAAGACACTTAAGTCTGTTATCACACTCACTGTTCAAAATCCAATACAAATGGAAAATACACGCAATTAATATGCCAGTTACATCAAAATTGAATTGCCATCTCATTCTGTTTATGCTTGAAAAGAAGCACATCCAGCTGTTACACTACAAACTGTACCTTCTGTAAATTATCACCAAAAATCAGTGCTACAAAAAGCAGCAAAATGATTGTTCTCGATATACAAGGTCAGGTTTGGTTACTTGAATAATTAATCAGATGTCATTATGAGCAAATTATGAGAGTGTGATGATTATCAGTGTGATGTTCTAAGCATATTCTGCCATCTAAAGGGTTTCATACATTATATCTGCACATTTAAGTTATATTTTATATAAGACGTTGATCTGCTTATAATCTGTTGGTGTAGTGCAGAAGAGTGCATTTTAAAATGTTACTGAAAGGTCTTTCTCATTTTTCTTCCTTCAAACTATGTTTCTCCTCCACTCCCTCACACACAGACAGAGCCACAGACACAGCTGATACGTGCACCGCAGCCTTTTCACTGCGTTTGGTCAGCAGCAATTTTTCTTCGCCGGTTTAGTGCTACAATTAGCATGCGGGATAAAAGATATACGTTTCAGAAGCAGCTCTGTGACTCCGTGTATCAGCCAACAAGAGACCGAGCGACACACACACACACACACACACGCGCATACACAGGTGCGATGATTGGCAGGTGTAGGTCTCCGTGTCCTTTCTGATAAGGTCTTCAATGTGCAAGTCAATTTTTCTGGTGACTGAAAAGTCTACAGAGTGAATCATCTCAAAAGTCAAGGACACAGTATGAATGTCAATAGAGTTTGCCTCCCTCTCTCTCTCTCTCTCTCTCTCTCTCTCTCTCTCTCTCTCTCACACTCTCACACACACACAAAGGATCCATACACACGTGAGAATCTTTTTCCAGCACTATATTTGCAAAGATGCCAAATTGGTACGTCCAGTTTAAAACCAGAAAAATCCAAATTTTTGCCATGAGCTCTTCCATGATTGCATTTGTATCAACAATTGCTGGTTAAATTTTGGGGGTCAAAGGTCACGGGTTTAGTGACCTCACAAAACGCAGTTTTCACCTTGTGAACGCATTATTTCTGTAACACCTTGAGGGAATTTCTACAAATTTAGTACAAACCTTCACTTGGACTCAAGGGCAAACTGATTAGATTTGGATTAGAATTAGAATACACTTTTTTTTCTTTTTTTTTTTAAGGCATTACTCATCTTCTTCACACAAAATTTCACACAAATGGTTCATATTTTGTTTGACTTTGCATAAACAGGGATGTAACCTGAATTTGGTCTGAGTGGCGGAGGCAGACAACCACCAGGCAGTAATTCTAACTTTTTTTTTGCTATAACATGAAAAATCCACAAAAGATCTTTCAGATTATAACAAGATATTTTTTTTTATTATGACATATTTTGTAAACATTACGAGATACCAAGTAATTAAGTTTTAACAAACGTTTCCTGTTACATTTGTTATAAGACAAAACTTACATTATTAAGAAAAGAAATTGAAGAAAAAACTACATATAGAAGTTTCATGTTATGACAGCATGCCTTCTTAGTATATTATTTGTTTTCATTGTAGTCACTGATTTTGTGGAAACATGAGGAAGCTTTGTGATATAATAAGATAAACTGATATGTTATTAAAACAAGGAAAGTAAGTTGTGAAACAAGTATAATTTGATATTCAGCTATAATGATTAAATAAGTGATAATAATGACAAAATATGTTCAAATAACATTGATGATATCTATTTTTAATGTGAATTTTCTTGTTATAAGAAGAAACTGAACACGTTGTTTGTCATTAGGGCAACAACACACTACCACACCCAGTAATGTGGTACGTGCAGGTATAGGTCTTCATCAGAGGCAGAGATCATCAGAAACACACACAACTACGAACACCTTCACTGCACACTGTGTTATTAATTACCTTTGTTAATCGGAAAAATGTGAAACCAATGTGTAGCCTATAACCTAAGGGAGATTAAAAAGGTTTATCTGAGGGGGAGATTAACCGTTTCTTTCTCCTTTTTCATATGTTTTCTTCCTTTTATTTGTATAGAAACACCCATGAATGATATTTCCGGATTAGGACCATGATGCATGAAAAAGCTTTTTATTTAAAGATGATATGCCTGTGTGGGTGTATGAACAGACGCAAGCACACACTTTGCTCTCCCATCCCTGGAAGCTGTAGTATGTGTTCCAGTAATCCTTTTAGAAGCACATGGAGACTCATATGGCGTAATAATTCTCGTGGCACGGTGTCACTCCCATTTAAGATTGAGATGTATTTCTCTGCTGACTTCACTCAATTGCAACTCTTTAAGAGGGAATCATGAGTTTCGAAGCCACTTTCTAACAAATCTTTGAAATGGGGTCCTGGCACATGTGTTTTGACACATTTAGTAGCCTCACACAACCCGCTCACAGATTTGTGGAAAGAATTGGTTGGCATTTATTAAAGATGGATGATTGAGAAGTTGCCCTTCACTTCATGACTGGACCTAAGTACTTCTTTTTGCGCTTCCATGTCTTTGCTACTGAATGCAATACTACTATTTTTCCATAACATTAAACCTGCAAGCATGTGTTAATGAGCTGCTAACCATGAAAAGTCATAAGCATATCCCCTCATTAGCTTGTTGGATGCTAAAAAACAATTGTGCTTTTATTCTTGATCTAATGATGAGGTCAGTGTCCATTATTTATATTTAAATGAAAACCTGTTGATTTACAGAAGTTGGTCAAAAGAGGTGATACAGGCAGCCTCCGTAAACAAAGCTCTGTTTTGAGCTGATTTATGACAGTTTAGCTTAATACCATGGTAACTGCTGGTTACTAGGGCTAACTGTCAAAATGCTGACTTATAAGTTGTTAGCTTTGAATGTTACACATCACATTAATATGCAAATGTTTGGTATGTAATGATTAAAATGTTAGTTTGTCAGCATGCTAACCTCTACATTTGCAATTTCAATTTGCAAACAATTAATACAGAGCCAACGTTAGCATTAACAGCTGTTTACTTACCAGTCTGGAAGAATCAAACTTCATTCCTTTACTCGCCGATAGCTGTGCTAGCTCTAGCACATCTCATCACTTTTCAGTGGCGGCTCACTGTAGCGCTCAGTCTGCCCGGATGATGCAGCGCTGCTCAGAGGGTGAATTATAATCTCTGTGTGTTGTCTTGTAAACGTAACGATGGTGGTCAAGCAACAATCACCAACATCCACTCCTGGCAGAGAAAACTTACAAATAGCCTCTTTAAAATCATAGTATAAATAAAGCTGAGGCTCAGACATTTAGTGTTAAGGTCTGTTGAGATTGAATACAAAGTAAATTTTAGAAACTGTACAATTTCATGTTGGGTTAAGGTAAAACCACAGTTGGAAGTTGTGCAAGTTGAAAATGTTTGAACATGAGTAAAACATTTACCCTCGCCCTGAGGCTTAATGGCTCAATCAATGTGACAAGGAGAAATGGAAATGGGTTTGGAGGAAATCCTATATATCATTTTTGACAAACATTTTTGGCTTGCTGGTGGGCATTAGAGGAGAAGTCACCAAAGTCATTTTTCATCCACTGGGGATCATGAATGTCTGTAGCAAAATGCACAACAAATCATCTGATAGTTGTTGGCAACTATTGTGGCTTTTATTCAGCTCTGACTGGCTCCAGCCCAGTTTCACCCCTGAACCACTGACAACAGCTACAAGATTTTGTCCTCTCGAGTTTTTACCAAGAGCACCACCGTACAGCCTTCCAGCTGGTGTGCTGGCTGTGCAGGGATACAGATAGTATTGCTCAGCATTTACGGTATAAAAAAAAAAAAAAGTAGGTCTCATAAACAAGTGTTTGCCTGCTGCAGTCAGCGTTTCCAATCGAAATCCCACTACTAATTAACTTAGAGATGTTGCAGAGTTGCACTATATTTAGTTAAATTCTCTAAATGCACTCACACTCACACACAGACACACATACATGCACAAAGCAGTTGCAGTGTAGGCCCATGTTTGCTGTAATTAATCAGTGATGTGGGACTCCATTTACCAAGCAGAATGTAAAACACTGAATTTAAATGGGGAGAGCACATTTAAGACACCACTGGCCCTGCATGCACAACAAGCTCCTCCGGCCCTCTCTCCCACCTCATGTAATAAGCCGTACGTTTTACCAGTTAACAGGCCTCTCTCTCTGTGGGATGATCAGCTTGTTTGCGCCATCAATTCAAAAAAAAAAAAAGAAAAAGAAAAGTGTGGCTTTGTTGTCTCAGAAGTATCTAGGACGCCATCAGTTTGAGAGTGTGTAAAAGGTCAACACCAGCGTGGTAAACCCAGGGATTTGCTGAAACGTCCTACTGAGACGAGAGTTTTGTCTCCTGCAGACACAACAGAAAAACAACTTTCTTCATGCTGCTTTCCAACACTGGATGCCAGCAGGCTGCCTTCATGCACTCTGTGATGGATGTGATGTAATTTCACTGGCATTGAGGGCAGCTTAAATGGCAGTTTATTATTGATTGGTTGTCCGAAATCTTTTTTTTTTTTTTTTTTTTTTTTAGCATCCACTTGATGAAAAGTTTTGAGTAAATCCTTTTATTATTTGTTTTTGTTTTTGTTTTTAGCTCAGATAAAGTTACATGTCTCGTTTGCATGAATTTGCATCATAGAGACTTTGAGCATGAATGCCACGGTGTCACTGCATACTAGAGATGTCAGTATCGTTGCAGATCCATGCATATTTGAATGCATCGTTATTGGTTGAAATAAAGCCAATCAGAGCTCTGCTGTGTTCTGCATCACTCTGCTAGTGAGAGAGTGTGTGAATATGAAAAAATGACTTTACACTGGTGATTGATTATGTTCTGATTCCCAGGTGGGAAAGTATGTTAAGCTCCAATTGTAACAAATCTGTTATCTCTCATTTCTCTGTCTCATTAGCAGAGATTATTGTACAAAACACTGAGATAGCGGCTTCTCATTTTAAACTGGTGCAAACTCCTTTCACCAGTTAAAATGACAAAGCAAGACAGCAGCAGATCATATCGGCTAACGCTAATTACTGTTAATTCCCCTTGACAGGCCAAAATAAAACTTGACTGTTGTGGGGTTTGTGCGTTCTCTGCAAGCCAGGCTCTGTACTCAGAACTATACTGGGCAACCACAAGTTTGTTTTTGTAGTCTCCAACATAGTGATGCGTCTTGTCTCGTGCAGATTGCATCAGGTCAATTTTGAGGGGTCACATTCTCCACTTAAACTTTTGTTCATATCGTATCAATAATGTAAGATAATCAGCTTAATCGTTCTGAACCAGGACCTCCAGCATTTGGTTCAGGCAGCTTGTGAAAAATAAGGTGTCAGTGCGGCAGGTAGATGTTTAATCGGTTAGTATTAGCTTGGATGTTCAAGAACTCAGATCGGGACATCT
This sequence comes from Seriola lalandi dorsalis, assembly GCF_002814215.2. Classification (NCBI taxonomy): domain Eukaryota; kingdom Metazoa; phylum Chordata; class Actinopteri; order Carangiformes; family Carangidae; genus Seriola; species Seriola lalandi. The sequence continues at coordinate 6,539,438 of NW_019525453.1, read as the reverse complement.
CTATACTGAATACATTTATAAGCTTTTTGTGCCTTGTCATGGTTTTAATCCTATTTGGGATATGATGTATAATTCCTCATAAATCCCCCTGGGGGCGTAATTTTTAATTTGCAAATGAAACTTTCAGTTTGTCTCTGGTGAGTCAGAGATTTTGCAGTAGCCTGCATGGGTCCAGGTGTGTCTTTGATTTCTCAGCATCTCGGCCGCTCACTCTCATTTGATCAGAGCATTTACTGCTCTTATTGATCTGCCTTTTCCATCTCATCAGTGGTATTGAAACACTGAAGTGACAATAAAATGTATCCTCTACATTCTCAATGCCAGACTTTTGTTTTCACCCTGGCGTGTAGATCTTTGTTGCGTTGTTTGTCATCGTATTTTGTTTTACTGAGCAACCGGTAAATACAGTTCAAGTTGAGGAAGCACCGGTGATTATAGAAATGAATAAGGTGTTTACCTGCATCAGGATTCAGGGCCTATTAGAAGAATATTGGAGTAGAGATGTTTGGGTATCACACCACTGGGATGAGGACATAACCATTTTTCTGCAAGCAGGATATGATCTTCACATGCACAGATGACTGTGATTGGTTGCCCCAAAAACCCCAATCACAACCCGAACACTAATGTCAAGCAAAAATGATGGTAAAACAATAATAGTTGCTTTAGTTTGGTCTGTTCTCGTGTTTTCTAACTGCTTTCCTCCTTGTCTCTGTAAACCCAGGAGATTGTGCTATTCAGAATGGGAGTTCTCTGCTGTTGTTCTCCCTCCCTACATTAATAATTGTTGTAGCAGATAATGGCTGTAGTGAAGCAAAGATGTGGTTTCAATTTCCAGAGGTGGTGTGGGCATTTTAATCAGCACATGAATTTGATGTTTTGTTTTTTCTTTTGTACTTTTACAAAAGATTTTGCTGCGTCTGTAGTTCCTCACTGGTCCTCTTTGCGTCCAAAGAGCCCAAAAAGAAAAGCCAGGTTTTTGTCTTTCCGATGTTCTTTCTTTATTATTGATTTCTTTGTATTTTCCTCAAAATGACAATGACTTGTCATTGTGTAATAGTCCTACAAAC